>NW_016912944.1:14128-133728 GCF_001483705.2 Eufriesea mexicana | reverse complement strand
CTGCTGCATCTGATCTATGCATTGATTGTGCTGGAAAAGTGAAAATTAAATTATGTGTGAACAAATTATTCCAACGGCTGCGGTGCTGTAATGATGGTTGTACTAAGTACTGCAAATTCGATTGTTTATGTCCCGAGCGATAATGAATCAGTCACTTTTCAACACTTAACTGATACAGAAACTTAATCTTCGTTGTGGAGATATATCTAACAGATACAGTGATTTGTTGGTGGACGTACGATGCACCGTACTGTCAATTGTAGATGTCACTAGCCATAACTGAGTTATACATTGATTATTATAGAATTGCTGAGGAACATACATCATCAGTGGACAATTTGATCGCACTGCTACAGTACTGCTATGATGGTTTCCCTCACTACTGCCTTGTTACGTGTTAATGCCTCGTGCCACAATGAATTTGCCCTTAGCCACTCTAGAATTGCTTTAGTATTCTTATCGTCTTTCAAGCAAGTCAGTGCAGCCGCTACAGTGTCCTGTCAATGGCTATACTCAGTAATCTATTGACGTATGTCAATGTCTCCAAAAAAAGTTGCACTGTCCGGTGATAATTCTACAATTCCTAAAGAACTTTCGAGATAAGCGAACAGATTAATTCAATAGATATGTTATTGTGTAGATGGCTGCACTCGGTACTGTATTGTCATTTGTCAATATCGCTACTGATATATGGTCTACCCGTTAATCGTCCTAGAATAGCTGTAGAGCTTAAATTATCATTGAACAGACATACCTAGGTGCTCAGCACTGTTATGATGGGAATACTCAGTACTGCGTTGTCAGTTGTTAACGTGTCGAGCGATAATGTACTTGTCTTTTGCTATCTTGAGTTTGCTATAGGGTTTAATCATCAGTCAACAGGTTAATCAACCGACCGCAGTACTCTGTTGCTGGATATAGTGGGTACCGTACTGTCAATTGTGTATGCCTCCAGCCATAACACATGCACGCTTTGTTGAATCTAGAATTTCCGCGGAAAGTATATCACCAGTGAACTGAGTATTCATATGGATACAGCGCACTGTTGACGGCTACACTCAGTACTGCATTGACATACGTCAATGCCTCCAACGACAATTGCTCTATCCTTTGATCACTATGCAATTGCTGAAAAACATTGTGTATCAGTGTACAAATTAATTCAATGTCTAAAGTATCGTGCAGATGGGTACACACGGTACTGTATTGTTATTTGTTAATGTCACTACCGACATACTATCTATCCGTTGATCGTTCTACAATTGCTGATGGACTCATATTATCAGCGAGCCGATTAATACTTTGGCTACAGTACTTTGTTGATGGCCATTCTCAATACTGTATTAATAAATGACAATGCCACGAGCGGCAGTTGCTCCATCTAATGACCACTGCACCATTACTAAGGAAATTATATGGTCAGGGAACTTATTACATCAACGGCTGCAGTATCGTGTATTTGGCTACACTCAGTACCGTAATGTCAATTGTTAAAACCACTACCCATAATTGATACATCCATTCATCATTCTCCAAATTTTGCAGACTCAAAACCATCAGAGGACAATTTAATCAAACGACTGCAATACTGTAATGATGGCTGTACTCGCTGCTGCGTTGTCAACTATTTATATCTTGAACGATAGTCGACCAGCCTTTTGTCGCTCCAGAATTGCTACAGAATCTAAATCGTCAGTGAACTCATTGATCAAACGACAGCAGGGATCCGTCAATGGCTACACTCAGTAGCGTATTGGCACATGTCAATGTCGCCAGCGACAATTGCTCTGTCCATTCATCATTCTCCAATTGCTGGAGAACATACACGATCACCGAACATATAAATTATCTGGCTGTGCTATTGCGAATATCGCTACAAGCTATACTATATTGGCATTGGGCAATAGCACAACCGATATTTGATGTACGGAAGTGCCATTCCAGAATTTCTATAGAGCTTACATCATCAGTGGTCAAACTATTCTAACGGCTAGAGTGCTGTATCGGCGGAGGTATTAAGCACCGTTTTGCCAATTGTAAATGTCTTTCGCCATAAAGGATATGCACATTGATTATGCCAGAACTGCAGTGGAATTAAACCGCCAGTGGACAAATTAATCCAGCGGCTACAGAATGTCGATGACCGCACTACTCACAACTGTTTTTTCAATTTTTAATGTCTCGAGCGACAATGGACATGACGTCTGTGATTCTAGAATTGTTATAGGATTCAAGGCCTCAGTGACCTGGTTGGACAAACGGCCAAAGTGTCCTCTCGATGGCTACAAACTGTTCTGTATTGACGTATGGCTATTTCTCCAGCTGTAATTGCTCTGTCCATAGATAATTCCGCAATTGTTGATGGACTTAGGTGATCGGCGGACAGATTATTCCAATTCGTATTGTACTGTGAAGGTACCTACAATATGCACTCTATAATTAGTCTTCAATGTCACTACCGAGGCATGATCTCTCGGTTAATCAGTCTAGAATTACTATTGAACATAAATCATCAGTGTACAAATCAGTCCAACTGCGGCAGTACTCGCATGATTGACGTGCTCTGTACAGTTATGTCACTACTTAATATCTCGGGCAATAATGGATGCTCCTTTTGTCATTCTATAACTGCTATATAATTTGGTCCATCAGTGGCCAGATTAATCAAACGGATACATTGACCAATTAATGGCTATGCTGAGCGCTGTATTGACGTACGTCTATACCTCTAGATTCAATTGCTCCATCCATTGCTCTTTCTACTATTGCTGAATAACTTGGTTGATTAACCAAGTGATTAATCCAATGGCTATAGTATTGTGTAGATGGCCGCACTTAGTGGTGTATTGCCATCTGTCAATATTGCTATCGATATGACTTATGCATTGATCATTCTAGAATTAAGGTATAACGTAGGCGATCAAAGAACTGATTTATGCGATGGCTGCCAAAATGTGTTGATGGCTATTCTCGGTACTGTGTTGCCAATTATCACTATCACGTGCGATGATTTATCTATCCAATGATATATATAGGGCAGCAGTATAGCATGAATGATCAAAGGGTTGGTCCACACAATGGAAATGTGATCGCGGATGATTTCAGCAGTGTATGGTCAATTGTAAATATCACTAGTGTTAATTAATCCGACCATTTATCATTCTAGTAGTGTTGTAGAAACTATTTGGTCACTGAATGGACTAATCCAACGGCTACAGTAATGTGTAGAAGGCTAAACGCTGCAGTTTATTGTCATTTGACCATATCGCCAGCGATGGTTGATGGGTCCCATTGATCTTCATAGAACTGCTGCCAAAAGTAGGTGATCAGCGATTGAAGTTATACAATGCATATAGGACTGTTTAGGTTGCTATGCTCAGTACTCTCATTTCAATCTTAAGCGTCTGTAGCAATAATTGATCTATCCAATTGTCAGCATAGAATTGCCGCATAACTGGTATGAACAGAGTATAGTTTAATACAATGTCTGTAGAAATGTTTCCACGAGCGTGCTCAGTAGTACATTGTCAACTGATAATACCTCCAGCTGTAATTAACTGTACGTTTCAACAACCTATGGTTGATATATGTTCTCAATAATCAGTGTATATGTTAATACGACAGCCATAATACACGGCTATAGTAGGTATTGACGTTTGCTCCCAATAATCTGTTGTCAATACTCAATACCTCTAATGTTCGTTGATCCACCAATTTATCATCCCAGAATTCCTTTTGAACATGTTAGATCAGTGAATGGACTACTGCAATGGCTATAGTAATGTGCGGATGGCTATACTCGCACTCTGTTGTCAGTTGACAATGCCTCTAGCGAAGGTTGACCTATCAAAAGGTAAACCTAGACTTGTAGAAGGAAGTAGATGACATTCGAATAGATTATGGCAATGGTAATGGTAATTTGTACACAAATTTACTGCGTACCGTACTGTCATATGTCAATGCATCCAGTGACAATTCCTCTATCCATTGATCACTCTACAATTGTTGAAGTACACAGATGATCAGCGAACAGGTTGATCCAAACGCTATAATATTGTGTAGACGGCTACAGTCAGTACCGTTCTGTCTACTGGCTATACCTCTCCTGGTATTTAAACTATCCATTGACCATTCTAGAATCGTCGTAGGGTCCAAATAGTAAATGAGGAGATTAGTCCAATGGCTACAGTGCTCGGTTTGTGGATGTAACAGGCACCGCACTGAAAATTGCAAATATACCGTTCCATATCCGTACCATACAATGGTCATTCTGGAGTTGCTATGGAATTTGTATCATCTATGACCGAATTAATCAAACGGTTACAGCAATGTGATTATTGCGGTACTTTCTTATGTGTCGCCAACTGCTAATGCCTCGTGGGATAATGGATATGTCCGCAGCTTTCCTGGAATTGCTGTAAAATATAAATCAGCATTGAGCAGATTAATACAACAGCACACTGCTCTGCTGGTGTATATACTAATTGCCGTACTGTATGTTGCAGGTATCACTAGCAATAGCAGCACCCTGTACAGGTTATTCCAGATTTGTATTGGTAATTACGTTGTCAATGAGCAAAGTAGTCCAAGCGCTAGTGCACTGGGATGAATGATGTGCTCAGTACCGGGTTCTCAATTGTTAATATCACGAGGGATGATGGTTATGTCCTTTGCCATTGTAGAATTGCCATAAATTTTAAAGCATCATTGAACAGACAAATGCAGCGGCTGCAATGCTCTGCTGGTGGATGTACTGAGTACCGTCCTGTCAATTGGAAATGTCCTTAGCCGTAGACGTACTATGCGCTGATTATTCTTGTGTAGCTGTGGAATTTATGTCATCGACGACAAATTAATCCAACGTTAACAGTACAGTGATGGTGGGTGTACTCTCTACTGTGGTGTCAATTCCTAATATCTCGGGGTTAATGGATATCTACACTGCCAGTCTAGAATTGCTATAAAGGTAAGTCATCGTTAAGCAGGTTAAAGCATCTGCGACACTGCTCTGCTGGTGGGTGAAATGAGTGCGGTACTGTGTAATACAGGTGACACTAGCTACATCCGTTCTATGCATAGTTCATTCTAGAATTGCTATGCAACTTACGTCATCAGTGAACAAATCGTTCCAACGGCTACAGAGGTGTTACTGTCGCTGTACTCACTACCGTGTTGTCTGCTGTAAATCTCTCGAGCGATATTGGATTTGCCTTTTGTCAGTATTGGATTGCTATATAAATTTAATCTTCAGTGAACAGAGTAATCAATTGGCTTCCATGGTCGACTAACTGCTACGCTCAGTACTGTATTGGCACTTATCAGCTCCTCAAGCGACAATCGCTTTATCCATTGAACGCTGGACAACTGCGAGAGAAATTAGATGGTCAGCGGACAGATTAATTGAACGGCTAGAGTTAAGTGTCGGTGACTAAACTCTGTGCTGTATTTACTTTTTGAATACCTTCACCGACGTTTGATCTAAACATTGATCATCCTACAAATGCTACGCTGTTCTATCCTTCAGTGTACGGATTTATCCAGCTACACGAATGCCGTGTTGGTGGCTCCACTTACTACCGCTCTGCCAGTTGTTAACGTATCCACATATGTCTGACTTATACATTGATTATTACAGAAATGCTGTAGAATACCAATCGTCAGTGCACAGATTAACGCAACGGATACATTTCTCTGCTGGTGCATGTATTTAATACCGTACTGGCTATAGCTATTATCTCGACCAGTAACTGACGTATACGTTCATTATCATTGGATGGCTGAGGAATTGAAGTCATCAGCGTATAAACTAGTCCAACGTCAACTGCACTGCATTGTCGGCTCTACTCAGTACTTTGTTAATAATTGTTAACATCCTGAGCGTGTGTAGATATGTCTTTTTTCATTCTGAATTTGCTACCGAATTTTAATCATCATTGAGCATGCTAATGCAACGGCAACAGTGCTCTGTTGAAAGATGAAACTTGCACGTTACTGTCAATTGTAACTCTCTCTATCCTTAACCGTACTATACATTGAATGTCTAGAAATTGCATTGGAATATACAACATCAGTGAACGAAGTTATCCAACGTCTACGGTACTATGATTATGGCTGCACGCAGTACTGTGTGGTCAATTGTTAATGTCTCGTGCGATAATGGATCTGCCTTTTGTCTCTGCAGAATTGCGACAGAATTTATATCATGACTGAACATATTGATCCAACGGCTACATTGCTCTGTTGGTGGAAGCGCCAAGTACGACACAGTCCGCTGTAAATGTCTCTAGCCATAACTGTGCTATAGATTGACAATTGTATCTTTGCTGCGGATATTGAGTCATCAGTGAACAGGTTGCTCCAACGGCTGCAGTACTATAATGATGGCTGTACACATGACTGTGTTGACTATCTTCATTATCTGTAGAGATATTACATCCGTACTTTGTCATCTTAAAATTGCTACAGAATTGAAATCATCTGTGAACAGACTAATCCAACGGATACAGTGCTCTCCTGGTAGATGTGCCAAAAGCCGTACGGTCAATTGTAAACGTTTCAAGACATAAATGTGCAATATACTTTTTACTCTAGGATTGCTGTGGAGATCAGGTTATCTGTGAGCAAATTAATCCAACAGCTACATTGTTCTCTTGGTGAATATACTAAGTATTGTATAGTGAATCGTAAACATATCCAGCCTTAACTGCTCTACCCATTCATTATTCTGGAAATACGGAGGAATGTAAATCATCCTGTGAACAACCTAAGTCAACGAATACAGTAATCTTTTGATGGCTGCACCCAGTACTGCATCCACATTTTTGTCAATCTCACTAGCACCAATTGCAGTATTAATTGAACATTCGACAATTGCTAAAGCATTTGATGGTCAGCGAACAGATTAATTCACTGGCTACGGTAATGTGTAGGTGGCTATTCTCAGTACCGTATTGTCAATTGCTAATATCTGCAGCTATAAGTTTTTTATACTCTCATTATTCCAGAATTGCAATAGAACGTAGGTCATCACGGAAGAAATTAATCCAACGACTACTGCGCATTGTTGGTAGGTGTTCTATGTACCCCGCCGTCAACAGTATATGCCTCTTGCGTTAACTAATGCTTTCAATGTTTATTCTGCAATCGCTGTCGAATTTAAGTCGTCAATGGACGGTTTAATCAAAAGGCTACAGTACCGTGATGTTGGCTGTGCTCAGTACTGTGTTGACAGTCGCTAATGTTTCGTGCAATAATGTATCTGTCATCTATCATTATTGAATTGCTATAGAATATAAATCATTATTGAACAGATTATTCCAATGCAGACAGTACTCTGTTGGTGGATGTACTGAGCTCCGTAATATCAACTGCAAGCGTCTCGCGCAACAGTTGATGTATACATTGCTTATTCTCGACTAGATTTGGCATTTAAATCATCAGTGAAGGAACTAGTACGGCGGCAGCTGTATTCTGTTGATGGATATACTCAGAAATGTATTGTCAAATGTCATTTTCTCGAGCGACATCTGCTGCATTCATTGGTCATTCAATTATTCAAGAAGAACGTAGATGAACAGCGAACAGATTATTTCCAGTCGAAATGGTGCTGTGTAGGCCTCTGTACTAAGCACCTTTTGTCAATTGTTATCACTTCGGGCGAAAATGGATCTGTCTCTTGTCATTCTAGAATTGCCATAGAATTTAGATCATCAATGAGCAAGTTATTGCAGCGACTACAGAATTGTGACGAAGGCTGTACGCAGTACCATGTGGTCAGATGTTACCTCACCGTGCGATAACGGACCTTCCTATTGTCATTATAGCTTTGCTACGGAATTTAAATCGTCAGCCAAAAGATTTATCCGCTGTCCATATTATTGTGTGGACTACTACACTCAGTACTCTATTGTAATTTGTATGTATATATACCGATATTTTTTCCAGTCAATGGAATTTCCGGAATTTCTGCGGAACATAGATAGTCAGCGATTAGGTTAATGCAATGGATATAGAAATACGTAGACTTCCACACCAAGTACTGCTTTACCAGTTGTCGGTGTCAGAAGCGATTATTGATACATCCATTAATTATACTAGAATTTCTATAAAATTGAAGCCATCAGGGAATAGGTAAATCCAACGGCTGTAGTACTATGTTGATGACTGTACACAGTACAGTATGGTGAAGTATTGTTATCCCTAGCCACAATGCATTCATTTACTAATCATTCATAATTTCTGTGTTGTGCAGCTTATCAGTGGATGGGTTAGGATAGTGGCTATAGAGCGGGGCAGATGGCCACCCTTACTAATGTATTTTAAATTGCTAATGTCTTGAGCGATACTTTATATGCCTTTTGTCGTTCTGGAACTGCAATACAATATAAATCATCAGTGAACAGGTTATTCCAATGGCTACGTTTCTGCTTTGATTGCTATACTGAGCACCCTGTTGTCGATAGAAAATGTTTGTGGCTATAATTGATCCATCCCTTGACAAACCCAGAACCTCTGTAGAAAGCAGATGATCTGTGACTAGAATTATCCAATGGATATAGCACAATATAGACGACTATACTCAGCACTGCGCTATAAATTTTGCATTTACGAAGCGACAATTGATCTATTGATTTGTCATTAGAGAATTACTATGCAGCCCAATCATCAGCGAACAGATTAATCCGCAGGCTTTACTACTGTGTAGGTGACTGCAATCAGTGCTACGTTGTCATTTACCAATGACTCCGGCGACAATTTGTCTGTACATTGATAATTCTCGAATTGCTTTATAAATAAGACGATCAGCATAAGTACTCTATCAATGGACGTAGTACTGAGTTGATTGCTATACTCAGTAGATTATGGTCAAATGTTTGTATCTCTGCAATCATTGATGTATCCATTGACAGCTGCTGCATTTCTATAAACTTTGAGTTGTCCGTCAATGTATTAAACCAATTTTCATAAAATTGCCTATTGGCCTATACACATCACATTATAGTTAACATATTGTATCCCTTGCAATAACTTATCTATCCATTGCTCATTTTGCGCTTGTTATAGAACATACATAAGTGAAAGGGTTGACGCAGATGATACGGTACTGCTTAGATATACATAGGTATCTGTATATGGCTATTCGGGTTACTGTATTGTCTTATCTCTATGTCTATGGCGACAATTGTTAGTTCTAGAGATCATTCTAGAATTGCTCCTCTAGAAAGTGTATGTCCAGCTTATAGATAAATACAAGTACTGTAGATCTGTGTAGAGGTATATACTCAGATCTGCTTTGTCAGTTGTTAATATCTCTAGCGATAACTGACCCTTCCATTGACCATGCTAGGATTGCTATAGAATACACGGCGGATACTTTATTCCAATAGCTATGGTACTATGTGGGTGGCCGTACACAGCACTCTTTCTTGAATTGTCAATTTCTCTAGCTATAATGCATCCGTTCATTCATGATTCTAGATTTGCTGCGGGAATAAGATTATCAGTGTATAGATTGACTCAATGGCTATAGCAATGTATTGGTGGCAGTACTCGGCATGGTATAGTCAGTCGTTAATATCTCTAGAGATAATCGATCTATCCATTGATCTTTCTAGTATTGCTATAGAATTTACATGAGCAACGAACAGATTAATCCTCTGTCTATAATACAGGGCAGGCGGCTCTATTCAACACTGTATGTAAAATCGCGATAATAAATCAGTCCACTTATCACTATACAATTGCCTTAGAATTTGTCTGATCATTGAAGGGGTTAATTCATTTGCTACGACGCTGTGAATATGGATATAATATGCAATTTGCGGTCAATCGTTAATATCTCTAGCGCTAATTGATCCATGAATTGATAATTCCCGAGTTGCTATAGAATTTACGCTATCAGTGTATATATTAATGGAATGGCTTTATTACAGTGATGGTGGCCGTACTCAGTACTGCATTGAAAATTGTAAATATTCGTAACAAAAACTGATCTATCCATTGATCCATCTAGAATCACCATATATAGCTCAGATTAATGGGGAGCAGGTTAATACGGCAGCTGCAGGAATCTGCAGATGGCTCATCGCATTACTGCATTCAAGTACACAGGCCGCAGATTTATGTAAATTTCTATGCTCAATACTGTATTGACATATGGCAATATCTCCTGTGAAAGTTTCTCTATCCGTTGATGATTCTAGAGATGCTAAAGAAAGTAGATCGTCAGCGAACAGACTATTTAAATAAATATAGTATTCTGTAGATGGCTAAACTCAGTAGAATGTTGTCATTTGTCAATTGCACCAACGATGTTTCTTCTATTCATTTTACATTCTAGAATTGCTATACAGCTTAAATCACAGGCGAACGAATCAGTCCAACTACCGCAATGCCGTTATGTTATCAGTATTCAGTACTTTGTTGTCCTTTGTATGCATCTCGAGCGACTCTGAACCTGCCTCTTGTCATTCTGTAATTGCTATAGAACATTTATCCTCATTGAGCAGATTAACACAACGGCTACACTACTGTGATGATGGCCGTACTCTGTAGTATATTGACTCAAGTCATCGCCTTCAGCGATATTTGCTCTATCCATTGACCATTCTGCAGTTACAGAAGAGCTTATCGGTTCAGCTAATAGATTAACTGAAGTGCTATAACAGTGATGGACGGCTGCACTCAGTTCTGCACTGTAATTTGCACATACCACTACCCATATATGATCAATCCACTGATCATACTCGAGTTGCTGAGAAGGTTGTAAGGTCTGTGGACAAATTATTCTTACGACTAGTGTGATCTGTTGGTGGATGTTCTAAGCACCGTACCGAAAGTTATAAATATCCATATCAACAACTGAGCTATTCATTGATTATACCAGAGGACCTGCGGAATTTAAGTGATCAGTGAACATAATTATCATGTCGCTACAGTGTTGTGATCATGGCCATAAACAGCACTGTATTGACGTATGTCTCTGATATCAGCGGCTATTTGTTCTATGCATTGATCGTTCCCCAATTGTTGACGAACTAATATGCTCAACGAACATATTAGTACAATGGCTATAATATTGTGTACATGGCTACACTCGGTACCGTATTTTCATTTGATAATATCTCTACCGGTGTTTGATACATCCGTTGATCGCTTTATAATTGTTATAGGGTGTAAGTCACAAGCGTACTTTTGAATCGAGCGGCTACATTCCTCTGGTGGTGAATGTGCTCAGCACAGTACCGTCAAATGTAAATATCTCAAGTCCTAACCTTTGTACACAATGCAATGTTGACTGTACTCAGCACTGCTATGTCAATTGTTAGTATCTTGAGGGACTATCGATCTGCACTTTTTCATTTTACAATTGTAAGAGTATTTAACTCGTGATGGAACAGATTATTCCAACGGCAAGTTTGGTCTGTTGTTGGATGTACCAAGTACCGCAATGTCAACTGCAAATGTCTCTGGCAGTGATGGTTCCATTCATTGGTTACTTTGGAATTGCTGCAGAATTTTATTCATCGGTAAAGAAGTAATCCAACTGCAGCAGCAATGCTTTGATCGCAGTTCTCAGTCCTGCTAAGTCAAATCATAATGTCTCTAACGAAAATGGGATGCTCCTTTGTTACTCCAGAGTTACTGCAAAAATTAAATCATCAGAAAAGGGATTAATTTGGCGGCAACAAGTACCTTACTGACAATTGTAGATATCTCTAGTAACAGCAGACCTATAGATAGACTATTCTAGAATTACTATAGATTTCAATCATCCGTGTATTAAAGAAACTGCTACAGTGCTCTGTTGATGGCTGTGCTCAATACAGTATTAACTTATGTCAAATTTTCCAGCAATGGTTTGTCCATCCATTGATCATCCTACAATTGCTGTGGAGCGCATATGATTAACGAACAGATTAATCCAATGGCTGTAATATTGTGAAGACGTCTACACTAGGTACTGCGTTGTCACTTCTCAATGTCCATACCGATGAATGATATATCCCCTCACCATTCTAGAACTGCAACAGAGTCTAAATTATCAGTGAATGGGTATAAACACCGACTTCAGTGCTCTGTTGGTGGATGTACTAAGTACCGTAAAGTCAATTGTAAACGTACCCAGCCGCAACTATTCTATTCATTTACTTTCCTGGAGTTGCCGTGAGGTATACTCCATCGGTGAACAAAATAATCCAACCCCAGGAGAAATGCGACGATGGCAGTCCTCAGAACTGTGTTTTAAGTTGTTGTAATCTCGAGCGATAATATATATATATATCTGTTACCATTCTATAAATGCTATAGGATTTTAATCGTCAGTGGACAGGTTACTACTACTGCAAAAAACCCTGATGGTGAATATACGAATTGCCGTAATGTCAATTGTTAATATCTCCAGCAATAACTGACTTTTCCGTTGATTATTCCCGAATTAGTCAAGATGTTAATCCAACGGCTACAATGCTCTGTTTATTCGTGTTCTGTATACGGTAGAGGTAACAGTCTGTAGCCATAACTTATATATATATGCTAATTATTCCAGATTTGCTGTGGAATTGAAATCATGAGTGAACAAGTTAGTCCATCATCTACATTTCGGGAATGATAGCTGTACTCAGTACTCTTTAGTCATGTGATAATATCTCGATTGATAGCGGCTCTGCCTTTTGTCGTTATAGAATTGCTATAGAATTTAATCCACATCGAACAGATAATTTAACGGTCACAGTACTTCTATGACGGAAGTTCTACGTACCGCTATGTCAATTGCAAATTTCTCTGGCCATAACTGGTCTGTATATTGATTTTTGTACACCTGCTGGGGAACTCAAGCCGCCAGTTTCCAAATTAATCAATCGGCGGCAGTGTTCTGCTGATGGCTATACTCAGTACTGTCAATGTCTCCATCGAAAATTGTCTTATGCATCGATCATTCTGAACTCGCTCAGGAACATAAATGATCAGCGACAGACTAGTCCAATGGCCATATTTTTGTGTAGGCCGCTAAACTCGAAACTTTGGTGTTATTTGCCTACAGCAGTACGGATATTTGTTCTATTCACTGATACTTCTACAATTGCTATACGTATTATGTCATTAATGAACAGGTTAGTGCAGCGGCCACAAAGCACTGTTGGTGGATGTAACAAGCACTGTGCTGCCAATTGTATATACCGCTAGCCATAACTGACTATTGTATCGATTATCCTAGAATTGCTGTGCAATTTAAATTATCATTGAGCAAATTAGTCCAACGGCTACAGAACTGTGACGTTGGCTGTTCTCAGTACTGTGTTGCCACTTGCTAACATCTCAAGCGATAATGGAAATCACTTTTGTCATTCTAGACCTGCTACGGAATATAAGCCATCAGTGAACAGTTCAATGAAACGGGTACAGTGCTGCCTTACTTGCTGTACTCAGTACTGTATTGGCATATGTCAATGTCTCCCGGGAAAATTTATCTCTCCACTGATCATTCTACAATTTCTGAACAACTTTGGTGGTCAGACAATTGATTAATACAACGGCTATACCGTTTTGCATATGGCTATACACAGTACTGCATCTTCAATTGTCAATACCATTCGCATTTAATTAAGATATCCTGTGATCATTCTAAAATATCGGTATAACACAGAATATCATAGAATAGCTTGATAGAGTCGTTGCAGTAATAAGAAGATGGATATACCCTGATCTGCATATTCAGCAGTCAGTGCCTCCAAATACAGCTGACATAATATTCGTTTATTGCTGAAGTCCTGTCGCACTTAAATCATCAGTGAACAGATGAATCCAACTGCTGCCGTGCTGTATTGGCCGATGTACTTGGTACTGTACTGTAAGTTGTAAATATCTCTAGCCACAACTGACCTGTGCGTCGATTACCCCATAATGGCTGTTGAATATACGTCATATGTGGATACAGCTGAAACAATGGCTACATGTACTGTGGTGATGGATATACTGTGTACTGAATTGTCAATGCTCACTATCTCGAGAGACAATTGACATTCTATTGCCACAAGAAATAAATCATCAACGCATATATATATATGCAGTGGATACAGTACTCTGATAATTGCTATGCGGAGCACTGTATTGACAGAGCTTACTATCTCGAGCGATAATTAATATTTCTATTGTCATTCTAGGATTGCTACTGAATTCACTCCCTTCGGTACTAGTGCCACCACAAGGCGGCGTCCACGGAAATCTCCGTGTGTATTACTGCCGCCGGTTCACGGCGGCCTTGGAACGTGGTCTGTCTACTACCGCCGCATGTTGGCCGTATCCACGGATAGCCTTGTTGGTACTACCGTCGCCTATCGGTGGCGTCCACGGACGTTCTCTGGTTGTTATCGTCGCAAAGACAAAGATCGGCAGTTATGGCAGGTTATGTGGATACGAGTACTCACTATGCTACGCATTAATGTACCGTCCCTTCTTTAAAATTCCGGCCGTTCTAATTGTTCCGTTATATACTTTAATCCGTGAAATGAGGTTTTCCGTGTACCGCTCACCCCTTCGTTTAGGACAGACCGTTCATCTATACGTGAACTGTCACACGAAGTTACACTGTCAGTTTTGTCATTTATTGTTTGATACTAATAATTTTGTTATTTATCATAAGCTTGTGGTAATGGAACGAAATACTTATGTCAATGACGTTTACTTCAATTAATATACTGCGAAAAAGTGAATGTGGTTTTAAAGAGTTAAGCGCCAAGCCTGTTTTATTTTCTTTTCCCACTTACCCGCACGATAAGATTCTGTCAAAATAGGCTTTCGGCCGAGGATTGGTTTAGGCTATCGCGCTCTCGCAATAACGTAACCGTTGGACAACTTGGTAGAATGATAACGTAAATTGCACGGTAATTCCAGAATACCTTGTGTATAGCACGGTAACGGCAAGTGTTATTTACAATTGACTGTACGGTACTTAGTAATTCCAGCTACAGAGCACTCTATCCCTTGGAAAAGTACGTTCAGTGATGATTAAGTCTTGTAAAATTTCTGGAATGGCAAAACTCCGATCCATTATTTCTCGAGATATTAGCAATTGCTTACGCAGATCTCACTATGGCCATCATCACAGTAATGTAGCAGTTGACTACACTGTTCACAGAAGACGTATATTCCAAGAGTAATTCCAGAATAGCCTATGTACAGTCTGGTCGTGTCTAGTGATATTTACAATTGACAGTACAGGTCTTATTACATATACCAACAGTGCGTCGTTGCCTCTCGCTTATCCGCTTTAATGATGATTTTGTATCAATAGCAGCTCTAGAACGCCAAAATACATGTCCATTATCCTTCGAGATATTAGCAGTTGACGACACTGTACTGAGTGTAGCCATCACCACAGATCTGCGGACGTTGTATCACTTTTTCGCTGATGTTGTAGGTTCCAAAGCCCTTGTGGAATTATCAGTATATACGGTTATGTCTAAGGATACTTGCATCTGACAGTACGGTACTCACTACATACGCCAAGAAAGCACCGTAGCCGTTGGGGTGTTCGGCTGAATGATGATTTATGTTCTATGACACATCAAGAATGACAAAATACACATTCGCCATCCTTGGAGATGTTAACAATTGACAACACAGTACACATCGCAGCCATCGTGATAGACATGCAGACATAGGACTACCTTTCTCACTGATGGTGAATATTCCAAGGTATTTCAAGAATACACTATGTGCAGTACGCTTGATGCTAGAGGTATTAACAATTGACAATACGGTACTTAGCAGTACTAGCAGCAGAGAATTGTATCGGATGGAATAATCTGTTCAGTGGTGATTTATGTTACATAACAATCCCAGAACGACAGAGTACAGGTCCATTATCCCTCGAGGTAATAGCAATAGACGACAGGTTACAGAGTACGGCCATCTTCACACTACTGCAGCCGTCGGATTAGTTTGTTCATCGAGGATACGAATTTCCTAACCGTTCTAGGATAATCATTGAATGGTGCGGTTGTGGCTAGGGATATTTATAATTGACAGTGCTGTGCACACTGCATCCACCAACGAAGCACTGTAGCCGTTGTGTTAATCCCTTCAGCGATGATTTACGTATTATTAAAATTCCAGAATGTTAAAGCACAGATACACTATCCCTCGAGACATTGACATTTGTCAACTTAGCACTGTGTACAGCCGTCATACAAGTAATGCAGCCGTTGGACTACTTTGTTCAGAGGTGATGTAATAACTGAAGTAATTCTACAACAACCTATGTATGGCTAGTGATACCTGCAGTAGCCACACCTGCACTTAGTGCATCTACCAACAGAGCATTGTTGCATTGGATTATTCTCTTCACTGATGATGTATATGCTACAGCAACTCTAGTACGAGAAATGCAGATCCATTATCCCTCGAGATATTATCAATTGACAACGAAGCACTGAGTACAGTCATCTTCAGCTTATGATAAAGGTTGTGTAACGTTGTTCACAGATAACATCAGTTTCAATGCAATTCTAGAATAATCAATGTACTGTGCGGTTATGTCTAGAGGTATTTCGAACTGACTGCACGGTACATAGTACATCAACCAGCAGAGGACTGGATCGGCTGTATTAATATTTTCAATGATGATTTCGATTTCATGGTTATCCTGGAATGACAAAGGACAGATCCGTTATCCCTCAAGGCATTAACAATTGACAGCATAGTAATGAGTACAGCCATTATCACATTGCTGTTGTCGTTGGAGCACTTAGTACAATGATGAAAAGCTTCGAATCTGACTGTTGAAATATGTATAACTTTGACCACCGCTACGTCAATGAGTGTGTACAGTGTGAGATGCCTGCTAAGCTTGTGCAGTAGGAAAAGCTTCCACGAGACGCGCTTTACTCAACTCATGCTAGCCTGTGGCTGGAAGCATGGAAGAAGAGAGAAGATGCAGCGTCGCGTTATTGTGTTAATAGATCAGATGACATTGGTGACATCGAGCGTCTCAGATGAGAGGATATTATCTGAATAATACTAATAATAAATGCTATTAAAGGAAGTATCCATATTTTATGCTTGCGGACCTCATTCATTAGCATGATAGTAGTCCGTGGTTTCCAACACGTACTCGGTGAAAAAGGTTATGAAGCCATATGAGATGGTGAGTGATATACAGTGAATCACATATAGAAAGCATACAGACTGAAAATAGATGGAGATATTTAGCTACTGAAAGAAATGGAGAAAGGGGAAAATAAAAAAGTAAATAAAAAAAAAGTAAACAGGAGAGGGTCTGGTGGTGTTACAGCAAAGGTTCCAATCTTTGCCTGGTGTGACCATAAAGTATGGAAAAAGAGAATTTCACTGTATCCGAAATGGCAAAAGTGCCACTAACCGGCATCACTTATAAGGTTAACAACTGAAAATGATTCCGACTGAAATAATTTTGATTTAAACATGATGAATTATTTTTACTGCAGCATATCATACGACCAACTGGAGTTTGTGAGTGAATTGAATACGGCGGCGGAAATCTTGTATAAGTTTGATGAAATGTATCTACAAATACTTAAAGCATTACAGATATGTACTAGAAATAAATTGGATCGAATGAGATTGAAAGGTTACGACGACATAAGTTCATTCTTAATGAATTTTTGGAGAACTGTTAATGAATTGAAGTGTACAGGTGCTGAAATTAAGGAAAGTGAAAAACTACATTATATGCTAAAAACGCTACCAGAATCACTGTGCTACGCTTGTGATTTGAGAGACACAATGGATGCAAAGGATCGCGCTTGTGAGCCTTTGAAGAGCAAAATTACCATGTGGGGAACCCAAGGAAAATCAGAAAATGGCAAATATATTTCAAGTGTATTTAAGGTTGACAAGAAAGTTTTAAATTGCCACAAATGCGTCAAGATGGACATATAGCACAAAATTGTCAAAATGCGGGTAGACCAAGTAGCAGTGGAGGTTCTCACTGGCAAGGAGGTGACAGACAACTCTGGCAACAGCAATCTGCTAATCAAGAATTTCGCGGCTGAGCAGGTAGAGGTTATGTTCAACGTTGTCGTAATAGGAACCAGAGTGGCAGTGACAGGTGATGGCAGTCGTACCATGATGGAAAGGATAAACACGATGCGAGATCCTCATGCAACGGCAGAAACTACGTTCAAAGAACTGGATTCTTTCGGACTCAAGATCAACGGGAAGAGATTGAGTCTGAATGACTGAGTGCCAAGAGCGCGTGTAGTTGCGAGACATAAAAAATGGTTTGGTTATAGGATAGTGGATGTTCGGATCATACTGTAAATGGTGATTCTTATCTTTGTGAAAATGTTGCACTAAAAGTCCCTATAAATGCCAAAATTGGAGATGACCGAATAGTGAAAGGGGCAGAAGTATGAAAAATTGTTACTTTTCTTGAAGTTTATAGACAGAAAGTTAAAATAACAATATCCAATATATTTTGAGTAAAAGAAATCGTTAAAAATTTAATTTGTTATGCGAGAATAACAGATGAGAATGGAATTGTATCGATAGGTAATACTCCAAAAATCTATGATAGGTGTGGAGAATTCGTTGGAATTGCTCATGAAGGATATGGTTTATACACAGTCAGTAGGTCTATAGTAGGAAATCAAACTTAGGCTAAGAGCGTTGAAAGATGACATAGAAGGAAAAATTACACCGAATCTTAGGTCATGAAAATATCAATTACTTAAGTTTGATGCGTCAGAAAGGTTAGTTGAAAGAATGCCAGAAAATTTGGAGCATATTTTTCGAAAATGTGGGACGTGCATTCAAAACAAAATGCACAATTTACCATTTCTAAACAATAGAAGTAGATCACGTAAAATTCTTGAGTTAGTACACACAGATTTGAGTGTGCCTCATCATACAGCGGGATATGGTGGAACAAAGTATTTCTTAACTTTCATTGATGATTTTAGTAAATGTACTATAATTTATACATTGAAATCAAAGACGGAGGTTTATGATTGCCTTATAGACCATATAAACGAGGTAGAAGGTTTAACTAGCTCAAAGATAAGAAGAACAATGTGTGGCAATGGAAAGGCATATATTAGTAATGAAATGCGCAAATTAATTCATGAAAAGGAAGTTCCCTTAGAGCCTTGCCCACCGTATGTTCATGGGCTGAACGGAACGGTTGAGCATTACAATAGAGCTACAATGAGTTCTGCTAAATGCTTACTCTCGGATCCGAAAATATGTATTAGATGTTGGCCTGAAATAGGAGAAGCTGCTGCATACCTGAGGAACAGGGTTATAACAAATACCGAGGAAACGAAAACTCCAACCGAAGCATCTTTCAATAGAATGCCAAATATTGAAGATTTGAAGTTGCATGGGTGTAAAGTTTCAACAAGGTTACCGGAGATTAAACGAAGGTCCAACTGTGATGGAAAAGCTGACGTTGTTGTATTGTCAAGATACGGAAATACTGGTTATAGGGGTTTTAATTAATAATAAAGTTATAGTTGCTAGTCACGTAGATATTATACGAGGTGAGAAATTTGTAGGATTTAATGGAGAAAATGAATCCGTTGGTGAATCGATAGAGAACGTACGTAAAATAACGGAGCCCGAAGAAGTTCATGAAAATGTGAAAAAAAAACAATGGACATGAAAATGATATTAACAAAAGTATAAATGAAGACGAGATTCTTTGCGATATTATGCTAGAACTGTGAAGATCCGTACGTTGAATAGAAAACATGAGAGATATGACTCTAAATCACACTGTATGTATGCAAATTTTTTAACTGCAGATAGTCCACGGACCTATGGCGAAGCGTTAAATGGGAATGAATTTGATTTATTGAATGAGGCAATGAAACGTGAGATAAATAGCCTAGGAGACGTGAAACTTGGGAACTGGTGGACAAGCCGGAGAACAAGAAAATTTTGCATTTAAAATTGATTCTTACAAATAAGGCTGAAGATCGAAAAAAGCAAAGCTGGTTGTGTGCGGACTTCAACAAGATGTTGTCCTGGAAGAGCTATATCCCCAGTGGCCAAAATAAAGTCAATAAAATTGTTAAGAGCATACTGTTGTAATTATGAATTAACAGTAACGCAAATGGACGTGGAAACCGCATTCCTTAATGGAAATATAAAATCTGATGTGTTCGTTAAGCAACCAGTGGGTTATGATGACATGAGCGGAAAAGTACACAAATTGAGCAAATCATTGTATGCATTACGTGAAAGCCCTAGATCCTGGTATGAATGCTTTGACGAGTAAATTGTAAAATTAGGATTTCGTAGAAGTGAGAATTGTCATTGTTTATACATAGAAATTGAGAAGAATGAGCGAATATATTTAATTTTGCTTTTAGACGATTTACTAATTTATGCAAGACACGAAGATACACTTAAGGGAATAAAATCTAAACTGTCAAAAAGGTTTGCAATGAAAGATTCAGGCGAAGTGAAAACTTATGTGAGAATAAACATAGATTACGATTTTGAAAAAGGTATCATGAAGCTCGATCAGAAACATTACATTGATACTTTAGCATAGAGATGCAGGATTAAGAACAGCAAATTATATAGTACAACGATGGAGGAAAATTTGAAACTGGAACCATCGCAATCGGCCTCAATTTATATGAAATACAGAAATATCATTGGAGCGCTATTGTATGTTGCTATTGGAACACGAATAGACGTTTGTCATAGTGCAAGCTATTTAAGTCGATTTCAAAATCGTTTCGATGAGTCTCACCTCAAATATGCTTTAATAGTATTGTAATATCCATATCTTACACGGGAAAGAAAATTAACGTACCAAAGGAATTTAAATGCGGAGATAATGGATTGCTATTTTCATGCTAATTGGGCTGGATGTAAAACAGATAGAAAATAAACTACACGTTACATAATAAGACTATCTAAATATGTAATATTTTGGAAATCGAGAAAACGAAACAGTGTAACAAAATCATCCACAGCTGCTGAATATGTAGCGCCATGGAAAGCAGTTAGCGAGACAAAATTTGTAAAGAACCTGCTAAAAGATTTCGATGCAGATTGAAAAGCCGACAAAAATTAGTGAAGATAATTCAAGTGTACTCGCAATATCGAAATATGGAAATGAAACAAAAGTCTCGAAATATAATGAAGTATATTATAATTCCGTACATGAATACTATGAACGTCAAGAAATTGACATTGTAAAGATTGATTCCGAAAACAACGTAGTCGATACATCGACGAAATCATTAGGAAGATATAAGTTTGAAAAATTTAGATTAGTTACGAGATTAAGTTGGTTTGCATAATTACCAGTTTAAGAATCCTTATAAGAGTGTAAAGTTAAGAAAGTCAAAATTAAGGGGGTGTGTTGAAATATATATAATTTTGACCACCGCTACGTAAATGAGTGTGTATAGTGTGAAATATCCGTTAAGCTAGAGCAGTAGGAAAAAGTTCCGCGAGGCGCGCTTTACGTCACTCATGCTTGCTGTGGCTGGATGCATGGAAGTAGAGAGAAGATGCAGCGTCGTAGTGGTGTGTTAATAAATCAGAAGGTATTGGTGACATCGAGCGTTTCAAATGGGAGAATCTGATCTTAATAATACTAATAATAAGTACTGTTAAATAAACTATGAATACTTTGTGCTTACGGACCACGTTTATTATCAGTGACTATAGAAAGACCTATATAAATTGCGGTTATGTCTAGAAATATTTGCAATTGTCGTTACGGCATTTGATATATCTTCCAACAGAGCACTGATGCCGTTCAATTAATCTGTTCACTGATGATGTATACACCACAGCAACTCTAGAACAAGAAATGCAGATCCCCTATCCCTCGGGATATTAACAATTGACAAAACATTGCAGCGTACTGCCATCATCACAGTACAGTATCCGTTGTCCTACTTTGTCCTCTGATGATGTAGATTCGAAAGTGATTCTTGAATAATGAATGCACTGTGCGGTTGTGGCTTGAGATATGTCCAATTGATGGCACGGACTTGGTGTATCTACCATAGAAACACTTCAGCAGCCCTATTAATCCGTTCAATCGTGATATCGATTCCACAGAAACTCTAGGATCGCAAATGGCACATCCATTTCCCTTCGAGATATTAGCAATTGACGGCAAAGTACTGAGTACAGCCTTCGTTACAGTAATGTATCAGTTGGACTACTTTGTTCGCTCATGACGTAAATCCCAGAGCAATTCCGGTATAATGCATATTACGGTTGTGGCTTGAGATATTTCCATTTCCCAGTACGGTACGTATTACACCCACCACTTGAGCGCTTCAGGCAATGGACTAAGCATTTCGGTGGTGATTTATATTCTACATCGATTCTGGAACAAGTTGCAGGTCTAAGGTCCCTCGAGATGGCAACAATTGACTACGCTGTACTGTGTACAGTCGTCCTCACAGTAATATACACGTTGGTCTGCTTTGTTCACTGATGATGTAAGCTTCGAAGTAATTCTAACAACTAATGTAAACTATGGTTATGGCCTATGATATTTACATTTCACAGCACTTTAGTTGGTACATCAACTGACAGAGATTTGCAGCAGCTCTATTAATCCGTCGAGTGTTGATTTAGATTTTACAGCTAATCTAGAATGACAAAATATATGTCCAATATCCCTCGAGATGTTAACAATTGTCAACGCTGCACTGGGTGTAGCTCTTGTGACATTTCTGTAGCCGATGGGCTACTTTGTTCACTGATGTCGTGAAGTTAAAGGCAATTACGGAGTACCCATTGTATGTTACGGTTATGGCTTGAGATATTTTCAATTGACGCACGGTACTTTTTACGCGCACCAATATAGCACAGTTGGCATTAGATTTATCTGTCCAATGACGATATAAATCCTATAACAATTCCAGAATGACAAAATGCAGATCCACTGACAAACGAGATATTAACTATTGTCGACACAGTACCGAGTACAGCCATCATCTGGATAATGAATCATTTGAACTGCATTTGTCATTGATGATTTAAATTCGAAGGTGATTGTAGAATATCTTATGTGTAGTGCGGTTGTGGCTAATGACGTATACAATTGACAGTGCGACATTCTGTACATCATCGAACTGAGCACCGATGCCGCTGGATTTACCTGTTCTCTCATGACGTCCATTCCATGGCTATTCTATATCGAGAAATACAGGTCCGTTATCCCCCGACATATTAACAATTGACAACACAGTACTGAGTACAGCCATCAGCACACTAATGTATCTGCTCCTTTACTTTATTCACTCATGATGTAAATTCTAAAGTAATTCTGGAATGACCGAGGCATTCCTCGGTTACGGCTATACGTACTTCCAGTTGACAGCGCGGTACTTTGCACATTCACTATGAGATGCGTGTAGCCGTTAGATTAATCTGTTGATCGATTATTTAGGTTCCATACCAATTCTGGAATGACAAAATACAGATCCATCATCCCTCGAGGTAATAACTATTGACTACACAGTACTGAGTTCAAGAATCTACACAAAACGGTAGCCGCTGGATTAGTTTGTTCCCTGATGATGTAAATTCCAAAGGTATTTCTAGAACAACGTATGCATGGTACGGTTATTGCATGTGATATGTGCAACATATAGTACGGTGCTTAGTAAATCCAGCAGCAGGGCACTGCAGCCGCCGTAATAACCTGTACAACGATGATATCGATTTCATGGCAATTCTATACACACAAATGGCACATCCATTATTCCTCGAGGTATCAACGGTTGCAACACAGTACTGATTATAGCAATCATCTTAGTAGCGTTACGGCTGAATAACCTTGTTCTCAGAAAATGAAAATCGTTAGGTTTTCTAGAATAGTCAATGATATTACTGTTCTGACTAGGCATATTTGCAACTGACAGCGCGGTACATTGTACATCAACCGGAAGAGATAAGCTGCCGCTGTATTAATCCGTTCATTGTTGACTTTGATCTTATAGCTTTTCTGGAATGACAAAGGACAAATCCATTATTCCTCGAGATATTAACAATTGAAAACACATAACTGAATACAGCCGCCATCACAGGGGTGCAGCCATTGGACTATTTTGTTCACTCATGATGAAAGTTCTATAACAATTTTGGCATAATCAATGTATGATACGGTTGTGGATTGAGATATTTTCAATTGACGGTACGGCACATGTTACATTCATCAATATGGCACTTTGGGCGATAGACTAAACTTTTCCGTCATGATATAATTTCTACAACAATTCCAGAATGACAAAGCACTGGCCCTCTATCCCACGAGATATCAACAATTTATGACCCTTTATTGACTTCAGGCATTTTCACAGTAATTTAGAGGTTGGTCTACTTTGTTCACTGATGATGTAAATACCAAAGTAATTTTGGAATAACGCGCGTATACTACGGGTATTGTTATTGTCATTTATATTTCACTGTACGGTAGTTAGTACATATACCATCAGAGCGCTGGTGCTGTTGGATGAAATAAGTCACTAAAGATGCAATTTCTAGAGTAAACGTAGAATGAAGAATGAATGTTCATTATCCCTCGAGACCTTAAGAACCAATAACACAGTACTGAATACAGCGATCATAACAATAGTGTAGCCGTTAGACCCCTTTGACCGCAGATAATGTATATCACATTCAATTCCGCAATAGTTAAATTATATTACGGTTATATCTTGAGATATTTCCAATTGACAGGACGATGCTAATTACATCAACGAATATCGGACTGTAGTCGCTGGAATATCCAGTACTGTGTTGATATGGGTCTTACAGCAATTCTGAAATGATAAGTGAAGATACATGATCCGTCGCGGAACTAAAGATTTACAAAACTGCACTGAGTACAGCCATAACCACAGTACTGCTGTTGTTGAACTACTTTGTCCAATGCTGACGTAAATTCAAAAGCAGTTATGGATTACCCAATTTACATTACAGTCATGGCTTGGGGTTCTTCCAATTGTCATTATGGTACTTATTACATTCACAAATATAGCACGGTAGCCCTTAGATTAGTCTGCTCATACATGACATAAATTCTACAGCAATTCTAGAATGACAAAATACAGATCCTCTGACAAACGGTATATTGACTATTGCCGACACAGTACAGATTACAGCCGTCATCACTGTGATGTAACCGTTGGGCTACCTTGGTCACTGATGATTCAAGTTCGAAAGCGAATCTGGAATAACATATGTATGGTGCTGTTATGGCTAGTGACATCTACAATTGGCAGTACGGCATTGAATACGTCTACCAACAGACCACTGCTACCGTCGTGTTATTCTGCTCACTAATGACGTATATTACACAGCATACTTGAAACGACATACGCAGGTCCATTGTCCCTCGAGATACTAAATAATGACAACACAGTACCGGGTACAGCCATCATTACGGTATGGTTGTCCTTCAATAACTGCGTCCACTGTTGATGTATGTTCTAAAGCATCTCTGGAATAATCAACGTATACTACGCTTGCGGCATGAGATATGTCCAACTGATAACATGGTACCTATTACTACCACCAGTATAGCAGAGTAGCCGTCGGATTGTTCAGTTCAGTTATGACTAATTCTACAACAACTCTAGAATGACAAAATACAGAACCACTGAACCTCGAGATATTAGCAATTTAGAACACAGAACTGAGTACACCCACCATCGCTGCTACGTAGCGGTTGGACTACTTTGCTCACTGATAATATAAATTCGAATAAGATTCTGGAGTATCCTAAGTATAATGCGGTTATGGCTAGTGTAACCTACACCTGACAGTTCAGCATTTAGTATGTCTACCAACATGTCACTGTTGCCGTTGTATTAATCTGTCCTCTGATGATGCATATTTTACAGCATTTCTAGGACGAGATATGTCGGGCCATTCTCCCTCGAGATATTAACAAATTACGACGCAGTACTCAGTACAGTAGACATCACATTATTATGGCTATTCAACAAGAATGTCCACTGATGACGAAAATTCCAATGCAATTCTAGAAATATCAAAGTGTATTACGGTTACCGCTTGAGATATGTCCAATTGTTAACACCGCAATGTTTACATCCACCAATACAGCAGAGAAGCCGCTGGATTATTCTGTTCAATGATGACCTTAATACCATAACAATTCTAGGCCAACAAAATGCAGTTCCTATGACTCTCCAGATATTAGCAGTTTACAACACGGTACTGAATACAGACACCATCTCAGAAATGTAGACGTTGGATTGCGTTGTTCACAGATAATGTAGATTCGAACGTCGTTTTAGAATCACTTATGAATTCTGCGGTTGCGTCTTGTGATATTTACAATAGACAGTACGGAAATCAGTACACCTCGCAACAGAGCACTATTGCCTTTCGATTAACAATTTCACTAAAGTTCTAAGTTCTACAGCAATTGCAGAATGATAAATGAAGGACCATTGTCACTCAAGAAATTGACAATTGACAACGCAGTACAGACTAGAACCATCATCACACTGCTGTAGCTGTTGGACTACTTTTTTCGCTGGTGATGACAGTTCTGATGCAATTCTAGAAAGACCAATATATTTTACGGCTATGGCTTCAGATATTTCCAATTGCAAGTACGTTACATATTACATCCAACAATACAGCAGAGCAGCCGTTGGATTATACCCTTAAGCAATGATTCTAATTTTATAACTATTCTAGAACGACATATGGAAGATCCACTGTCCCTCGAGATATTATGGATTTACAACGCAGTACTGAGTACACCCACAATGACGGAAATGTGGCCGCTGCACACCGTTGTTCGCTGACAACGTAAATTCGAAAATGAGACTAGAGCAAACCATGTATCTGTGCGGTTATAGCTAATGATATACTATGTTTATTATTATGCTATGTTTACAATAGACATTGCGGCATATAGTACGTCTACCAAGATATCATTGGAGCCGTTATATTAAACTGTTCACTGTTGATGCATATGCCACTGCAATTCTAGTACGAGATATGCAGATCCATTAATCCTCGAGATATTAACAAATGACAACACAGTACTGAGTACAGCCATCATCGCAGTATTGTAGACTTTGGACTGCTTTGTTCACCGATGATGTACACGGCGATGCAATTCTGGAATAATCAATGCATATTACAGCTTCCGGCAGATGCATCTAGAATTGACTATGTGGTACGCACTTGATCCGCGAATATAGCACGATATCCGTCGGATTATTGTGCGCGACGATGATTTAAGTTCATTAACAATTCTAGAATTACAAAATACAGGTCCCATATCCTTCGAGATATTATCTATTGACATCACAGTTCTGAGTACCCCCTCCATCGAAGTGATATAACAGTTGGACTGCTTTGTTCACTGATGATGTAAAGTGCAAAGTAATTCTGGAATGATCATTGTATGTTACAGTTATGGCTAGCGATATTTACAATAGGCAGTGCGGCATTTACTACCTCCTTCAGCAGATCACTCTTGCCGCTGGATTAATCGGTTCGCTGTTGATGCGTGTACTGCATTATATCCAGAACGATGTATGCAGATCCATTATCCGTCGGGGAATAAAAAACTGCAAACCCAGTAATGAGTACAGCCATCGTAAGTGTACTGTAGCCGTTGGAATACTTTGCTCACTGATGATGTAATTTCAAGTCCAATTCACGAATGAGCAATGTATATTGCGATTATGCCGGAAGATATTTCCAATTGACGGTAAGATACATATTACGTCCACCAGTATAGCACTGTATTCGTTGTATTAGTCTCTTCAGTGTTGATATAAGTCATTTAACAATTGTGGAATGACAAAATACATATCCAATGCCAATCGAGGTATTAAAAATTGACAAGATGGTACTGAGTACAGACATAATCCAATTGCTGTAGACGTTGGACATCTTTGTCCACTGATGAAGTATGTTCCAATGTAGATCCGGAATATGCAACGCGTGTTACGGTTATGGCTGAAGACATTTCCAATTGAGAGTAGGGTGCTTATTACGTCCGCCAATATAGCGCTGTAGCTGCTGGATTAATCTGTTCAATGATAATTTAAGCACCTTCACAATTCTAGGCTGACGGGATAAAGATCCACTGCCCTTCGATATAATAGGAATATTAACAGAGTGCTGAGTACATCCACCGTCACAGTGGTGTAGCCGTTA
Source organism: Eufriesea mexicana (assembly GCF_001483705.2). Classification (NCBI taxonomy): domain Eukaryota; kingdom Metazoa; phylum Arthropoda; class Insecta; order Hymenoptera; family Apidae; genus Eufriesea; species Eufriesea mexicana. The sequence continues at coordinate 105,549 of NW_016912944.1, read as the reverse complement.
GACTACCTTGTTTACTGATGTTGTAAGTACGAGCTAAACTTTAGAATAACTTATGTGTTGTGAGGCTGTCGCTAGTGACATTTACAATTGATGTTACGGCGATTGGTACATATATCAACAGAGCACTGTTGCCGTACGACTAAATTGTTCACTTAAAATTTACATTCAACAGCAATTGAGGAATGATGAATGTAGGTCGGTTATCCCTCGAGAAATTGAAAATTGGCGACACGATCCTGGGTACAGCTGACACCGCAGTAATGGAGGCGTCGGGATGCTATCTTCAACGATGATGTACTCCATAAAGCATTTCTGGAAAAATCAATGTGTGTTACTGTTATGGTTCGAGATATTTACATTTGGCGGTACGGTACTTGATACATCCAACAGTGGAGTACTGCAGTAACATTACTAACCAGTTCAATGACGATTTCCTTTCATAGCAATTCTAGAATGGCAAAAGGGTGCTCCTTTATCCCTCGAGATATTAACAATATACAACACCGTACTGAGTACAGCCATGATCGCAGTACTGTATATGCTGGAAAACTTTGTTCACTGATGACGTAAAGTCCAATGCAATTCTGCAATTATCTACGTATGTTACGGTTGATTATTGAAATATTTCCAGCTAATAGTGCGGTCTTATTGCAACGACCAATGCTACAGAGTAGCCGTTGGATTAATTCGTTCAATGATGTTATGAATCCTACAACAATTCTTGGACGACAAAATACAGAGCCACGGACCCACGTGGTGTTAAATATTGACAATTACGTTGTCAGTATAATAATCACCACGGCAATGTAGCCCTTGGGCTACTTTGTCCGCTGATGATGTAAATACGAAGGTGACTGTAGAATAACATAGGTATAGTGAGGTTATGGCTTGTGACGTTTACAATTGAGAGTACACCATTGAGTACGTCCGCCAACAGACCACTCTTGACGTTGTATTACTCTGTTCACAAATGACGTACATTCCACAGCATTTATAAAACTAGATATGCGGATTCATTATCACCCGAGACATTAAAAAATGACAATACAGTACTGAGTACCGCCATCATTACAGTATCGTTGCCGTTCAATAACTACGTTCAGCGCTGACGAAAGTTCCAAAGGAATTCTGGAATGGTCAACGAATGTTACGATTACGGCTTGAGGCACTTCCAGCCGAGAGTACTGTCCTACTACAACCATTAATACAGCAGAGTTGCCGTCGGATTATTCTGTTCAATAACGATTTATATTCTATAGCAATTCTAGAACGACAAAGTACATATCCACTGAACCTCAAGGCATTAGAAAATTAGAACACAGTACTGAGTACACACACCAGCAAAGTAATGTAGCAGCTGGACTACTTTGATCACTGATAATGTAAATTCGAGTGGTATTCTAGAATAACCCATGCATATCACGGTTATTTCAGGTGATATTTACAATTGACAGCACTGCATTTGTTACGTCTACCAACAGATGGCTGTTGTCGTTGCACTTACCTGTCCACTGATGATGTACGTTCCACAGCAATTCTAGAACGAGATATGCAGAAACGTCATCCCTCGAGAGTGCAAAAAGGTGCGACACAGTACTGAGTACAGCAAGCATCACAGACTGAAGCTGCTGAATAACTTTGTTCACTACTGATGTAATTGCCAAAGCAATTCAGGCAGAATCATTGTATATTACGATCTTAGCCTGAGCTATTTCCAATTGAGAGTACGGTACTTACTACATCCACCAATATAGCACGGCAGCCGTTGCGCTACTCTACTCAATGGTGATTCAAATTCTATAACTATACTGGAATGACAAAATGCATATCCACGGACCCTCGAAGTATTAACAGTTTTCAACACAGTATTGAGTACACCCTCCAGCACAGTTCTGTATCCGCTGGACTGCATTACTCACTGGTATTGTAAATTCGAATGTGATTCAAGAGTAACCTATGTATAATGCGGATTGTTGTTTAGAACTGACTGTCAGGCATTCGGTACATTTTCCACCAGAGCTCTGTTGCCGTTTAATTAATCTGTTCACTGATGATGTATATTCCGCGGCAATTCTAAAACGAGATACGCGTATCCATTATACCTCGAGATATTTGCAAATGGCGACGCAGTACTGAGTAAAGCCATCATTACAGCAATGTAGCCGTTCAATTCCTACGTTCCCTGATGATGTGAGTTCTAACGCAAATCTAGGATAATGGATATATATTACGGTCATCTCTTGAGAAATTTCTAATTGTTAGTAGGGTACCTACTACATCCACCAATATAGCTGAGTAACCGTTGGAATATTCTGTTCAATGATGATTTAAATTCTTTAGCATTGCTTGAACGGCATAATACAGGTACACTATACCACGAATTATTTATAATCAGCAGAAGAGTACTGAGTACACACATCGTCACAGTACTGTAGACGGTGGAATAGTTTGTTAACTGATTACGTAAATTCTAAAGCAATTCTAGAGTATCCTGTGAACAGTGCGGTCATGGCTTGTGATATATACAACTGACAATACGGTGTCTAAAGCGTCTTCAAACAGAGCACAACTGCTGTTGTATTAATATCTTCACTTATGATGTGCATCATCCCTCAGGAAATTAAGAAGTGACGACACGGTACTGTGTACAGCCATCACCACGGTATTGTCGCCGATCAATAACTATGCTCTCTGTTGATGTAGATTGCAAAGGAATTCAGGAATAATCAACGCATCTTACGATTACGGGTTGAGATATTTCCAGTTGATAGTGCGGTAATTACTATGTCCTCCAGTATAGCCGAGTACCCGCTGGATTATTCTGATTAATGATGATCTATTTTCTAGGACAATTCTTTAACGACAAAATAGAGACCTACAGACTCTCGAGATATTAGCATTATAAAACACAGTAGAGAGTACACCCACCATCACAGTGATGTGGCCATCGGATAACTGTGTTCACCCACAATGTAAATTCGAATGTGATTCTAGAATAAGCAATGAATAGTGCGGCTGTGCCTGGTGATATCCACGGTTGACTGTACGGCATTTATTACGTCTACCAAGGGAACACTGTTACAGTTGTATTAATAGTATCACGGACGATGTATATCCCACAGCAACTCCAGGGCGAGAAATTCAGGTCCATTATCCTTCGAGATATTAGCAAGTGGCAACACAGTACTGAGTACAGCCATCATCACAGTATTGTAGACGTTGGACTGCTTTGTTAACTGATAATGTAAATTTGAAAGCGATTCTAGAATAACCTATGTATAGTACGGATATGGCTAGTGATATTTACAACTGACAGTGCGGCATTTTGTTCGTCTACCGACAAATCACTGATACCGCTGTATTAATCTGCTCACTGATGATGCGTATTCCACAGAATTTCTGGAACGACATACGCAGGTCCATTATACCTCGTGATATGAACAAGTTACAACGCAGTACTGAGCACAGCCAGCATCACATTAGTGTGGAAGTGCCATAAAAATGTCCACTGTTAATGATAACTCCAATGCTATTCCAGAAGGAGCAATGTATACTACTGTTACGGCTTGAGATATTTTCGATTGTTAGTACGGTACGTATTACATACTCAAATATGGCAGAGTGTTCGTTGGATTATTCTGTTTATGATGATTTACATTCCGCAGCAATTCTAGAATGACTGAACGCGGATCCACTGACACTCGAGTTATTTGCAATTTACAACACAGTACTGAGTACACCGACGATCACAATAATGTAGCCGCTGGACTACCTTGTTCAATGACTGTGTAAAGTTGAATGTGATACCAGAATGACCTATGTATAATGCAGGTATGGCTAGTGCTATTTACAACTGGCAGTACGGCATTTATTACGTCTTCCACCAGATCGCTGTTGCCGCCACAATAATCTGTTCACTCATGATTTACGTTCCACAGCAATTCCAAAACGAGATACGCAGATCCATCATTCCTCGAGGTATCAATAAATTGCGACACCGTACTGAGTACAGCCAACATCGCATTATTGTGGCAAATAAATAACAATGCCTGCTGATGATGGAAACTCCAAAGGAACTCTAGATATATCAAAGTGTATTAGGGTTACGGCATGAGATATTTCCAATTGTTAGTACGGTACCTATTACATCCACCAATATATCAGAGAAGCCGTTGAATTATCCTGTTCAATGATGATTTTAAATCTATAACAATTCTGGAACGACATAATGCAGATCCACCATCCCTCGAGACATTTGCAATTTACAACACAGTACTGAGTACAACCGACGTCACTGAAATGTAATAGTTGGATTATGTATTTCACTGATAAAGTGCATTCGAATCTGATTCTGGAATAGCATATGTATAGCGCGGTTATAGCTAGAGATATTTGCAATAGGCAGTACGGCATTTATTACGTCTACCAACACATCACTGTTTCCTTTGTCATAATCTACTCACTGATGACACATATTCCACAGCAATTCTAGATCAAGATATGCAGATCCGTTATCCATCGAGACATTAACAAATGACAACAAAGTATCGGGAAGGGACACCATCACAGTATGGTTGTCGTTCAATAACTACGTTCACTGTTGATATAAGTTCCAAAGCAATTCTGGAATAAGCAACGCATATTACGGTTGCGGCTTGTGTTATTTCCAAGTGACAGTGCGATACTTACTACATCCACCAATATAGTAATGTAGCTGTTGCATTACTCTAAATGATGATTTAATTTCTACAACCGTTTTAGAATGAAAAGATACTGATCCGCGCACCCTCGAATTATTAGCAGTTGACAACACAGTACTGAGTACACCCGCCGTCGCAGTACTGCACCCGCTGGACTACTTTGCTCACTGATAATGTAAATTCGAATGATTCTTCAACAACATGTGTATAATGCGGATATGGCTAGTGCCGATTACAATCGACAGTGCGGCACCTAGTACGTCTACCAACAGACCAATGTTGCCGCCCTATTTTTCTGCACATTAATGACGTTTACACCACAGCACTTCTAAAACGAGATATGCAGATCCATTATCTCTCGTAACATTAACATATGTCAACACAGTACTCAGCATCGCTGTCATTACGGTATTGTTGCCGTTCAATAACTACGTTCACTGTTGATGCAAGATCCAAAGCAATTCAGGAATAACCATTGTATGTTACGTTATTGTTTGAACTGTTTCCAATTGTGAGTACGGTACTTATTACGTCCACCAATGTATCACGGCTGCCGTTGCGCTGCTCTGCTCAATGATGATTTAAATTCTATAACAATTCTGGAACGACAAAATACATATCCGCGGAGCCCCGAATTATTAGCAGTAACCATCACAGTACTGAGTACACCAACCGCCACAATTCTGTACTTGCTGGACTTCTTTGCTCACTGATAATGTAAATTCGAATGTGATTCAAGTATAACCTATGTTTGATGCGGATAGTTATTCCCAACTGACAGTAAGGCATTTAGTACATCTTCCACCAGATCACCGTTGCCGTTTGATTAATATGTTATGATGTATATTCCACAACAGGTCTGGTACGGGACATGCAGATCCATTATTTATCGGAATATTAACAAATGACGACACAGTACTGAATGAAGCGACCGTAACTGTGTTGTAGTCGTTCAGTAACACTGCGCACCGATGATGTGCATTCCAAAGCAATTCTGGAATAATCTTTGTACATTACGGTCATGGCTTGAAACATCTTCTATCGGCGGTACGGAACTTATTACATCCACAAATATTGCAGAGTAGCCGCTGTATTATCCTGCTAAGTGATGATTTAGATCCTGTAACATAACTAAATTACAAGATAGAGGTCCACTCTCCCTCGAGATACTTACAATTGACAACACACTCTTGAGTACAGCCAGAATCAAAGTGACGTTCCCGTCGGAAAACTTTGTTGACTGATGATCTAGATTCGAAAGTGACTCAAGAATTAATTATGTATAGTGCGGTTATGCCTACTGATATTTACAATTGGCAGTGAGGCATTCACTACATCTGCCAATAGATCACTGTTGCCGTTGGATTGATCTGTTTACTGATGATGTATATCACGCAGCGGTTTTAGGAAGAGAAATGCAGATCCACTATCCCTGGAGACATTAACAACTGACATGACAGTACTGAGTACAGCCATCATCGCGGTATTGTAGACGATGGACTGCTTTGTTGACTGATGACGTACACGACAAAGCATTTCTGGAATAATCAATGTACATTACGGTTGCGGCCAGAGATACCTACAATTGACAGTACGGTACGCATTACATCCACGAATATAGTACGCTAGCCGTCGGATTATTCTGTGCAATGATGATTTAAATTCGATGAATCTTATGGAATGACAAAGTACAGGTCCCCTTTCCTTCGGGACTTTATCAATTGACAACACAGTTCTGAGTACGGCTTTCATCGCAGTAATGTAACCGTTGGACTGCTTTGCTCTCTGATGATGTAAAGTGCAAAGCAACTCTGGAGTGATCAATGTATATTAAGGTTACAGATAGTGATACTTAAAATTGACAGTACAGCATTGAGTACGTCTACCAACGGATCACTCTTGAAGTTGTACTATTCCTGATGAATGATGAAGCATATTCGACAGAAATTCTAGGACGGGGAATGTAGGTCCTTTAAGTCTCGAGGTATTAACGTATGACAACAAAGTACTTTGTACGGCCATCATCATAGTATTGTAGCTGTTGAAGAACTCTCTTCACTGATGACCAAAATTCCAACCCAGTAATCTAATAATCATTGTATACTACTATTATGTATTCAGGTATTTCGAACTGACAATAGGATACATATTACATCCACCAATAAATCACGGTAGACGTTGCATTACTCTGATCGATGATGATTTATATTCTATAACAATTCTAGAACAACAAAATGCAGATACACTGACCCTCCAGCTATTAGCAATCTACAGCATAGTCCTGAGTGCAACGACCATCACAGGTACGTAGCCGATGGACTACTTTCTTTACTGATGTTGTAAATCCGAACACGTCTCTAGAATAACTTATGAATTTTGCGATTGTGGCTAGTGACATTTACAATCAACTGTACAGCAACTTGTACATGTATCAACGGAGAACTGTTGCTGTACGATTAAACTGTTCACTGAAGACGTATATCCTACAGCAATTGTAGAATGATAAACGAAGTTCCATTTTCCCTGGCGAAACTTACAATTGACAACACAGTACTGATTACAGCCATCATCACACTAATGTAGGTCTTGCGCAGCTTTGTTCACTGATTATGTAAACTACAAAGCAATTCTGGAATAATCAATGTATATTACGGTTATGGCAATTGATATTTAGCAATGACAGCGCGGTACTTATACACCTACTGGCAGAGCACTGCATCCTTCGTATTAATCTGCTCAATGACAGCCAAATTCAATTAAAATCCTAGAAAGACAAAATCCAGATACACTACCCTTCATGACATTTAGGATTGACATCGCAGTACTGAATACAGCCACTGTCACAGTAATGCAACCGTTGATGTACTTTGTTCACCGCTGATGTAGATTGAAAAGTAATTTTGCAATGGTCAATGTACGTTAAGATTATGGCTAGAAATATTTAAAGATAAACGTACATTACCTACTATATGCACCAATATATCTCTGTAGACGTTGATGTAATCTGCCCAATGATGATTTAAATTCAACAACAAACCTGCAATAACAAAATACAGGTCCACCGATGCTCGAGGCAATGACAATTGACAACACAGTACTGATTGTAGCCACCGCCACCATAATTTAGACCATGGACTAACTCTTCCACTGAGGATGAATATTCGTAGGTAATTCTGGATTAAAATACGTATACCACGGTTATGTCTATTGAAGTTAAGATTTCACTGTACGGTAATTAGTACATGTTCCAAGATGCCACTGATGCCGTTGGATTAATTTGTTCAATGGAAGTTCTGATTATATAGCCTTTCTAGAATGTTAGGGGCAGATCCATTATCCCTTGATATGTTAACAATAGATAACACAGCGCTAAGTACATCCATCAGCACAGTAGTGCAGTTGATGTACTTCTTTGCCCACTGATGATGTAAATTAAAATGTAGTTCTGGAATAATCAATGTTTATTCCGGTTACGTCTTGAGATATTTCCAATGGATAGTGCTGCACTTTGTACGCCTTCCAGCAGAACACTGCATCCGCTGTATTAACGTGTTGAGCGTTGAATTAGGTTTTACAGCAATTCTAGTGTGTCGATAGACAGATCCATCATCCTACGACATATTGACGTTTGGCGACACAGTACTGAGTACAGCAGTAACCATAAAACTGTAGCCGTTGGACTACTTTCCTCAAGGATGATGTAAATTCGAAAGCAATACTGGAATAATCGATGTATTTTACGGTTATGCCTTGATGTACTTACAAATTACAGTACGGTGCCTCCAACGTCCTCCAATAGTACACAGTAGCAGTTGGATACAATTGCTCATTGATGGTACAAACATTATGTCAATTCTAGAATGATAAAGGCTGATCCACGGACCCCTTAGAAATTAACAATTGACAACACAGTACAGAATTCCGACATCATGATGGTAATTTATCCGTTGGGCGAATAGAAATATTTCCAACTGACGGTACTGTACTAAGTACATCCACCAGCTGAGCACTGCAGCCGCTAAATTATTCTGTTCAATGATGATATCGAATGCATGGAAATTACAGAATGAAAAAGGAAATGTACATTACCGCTCAAGATACTAACAATTAACAACACAGTACTGTGTAAAGCCAACATCACACTACTGTAGACGTCTGAATACTTTGTTCACTGATGTTGTAATTTCCAAAGCTATTCTTTAATACTCCATGCATATTACGCTTATGTCTTCAGTTATTTTCATTTGGAACAACGGTACGCATTAATCTGCCAATATAGCACTGAAGTAGTTGGATTAATATGTACAGTGATGATTTAAATGTTATTGCAAATCTGGAATGGCAATATACAGATACACTGATCCTCGAGATTTTAGCAATTAACAACGCAGCACCGAGTACAGACATCGTAACAGTAACGTAGCAATTGGAATGCTTTGTTCACTGATGATGTGTATTACAAAGCAGTTCTTGTGTAATCGATGTATGTTGCCAATATATCCAATATATCACTGTAGCAGTTGGAGTGATCTGTTCAACAATGTCTAAAGCTCCATAATAGTTCTGGAATGACAAAATACAGATCCGCTGACTCTCGGGATTTTAAGAATTGACAACACATTACTGATTACAGCCATAATCACAGTAATGTAGACGTTGGGTTACTTCGTTCACTGATGATGTAAATTAGAAAGTCATTCTAGAATAACCAATTTATAGTGCGTCCGTGACCCGTGATATTTACAATTGACATTTCGGCATTTAGTACCTCTACCCACAGAGCACAGCAGTCGTTGTATTATTGTGCACATTGATGATTTGGATTTTATTGCAATCCTAGGAAGACGAAAGGCATATCCATTATCCCTCGAGACGTTAGTAATTGACAACCGAGTACGGAGTACAGCCGCTATCACATTAGTGCAGCCAGTGGACTACCTTCTTCACTGATGATGTAATTACCATATCATTTCTGGAATAAACAATGTATATAATTGTTTTCAATCGAAATATTTAAAATTGACTTCAAGGTACATATGACATTAACCAATATATTACTGTAGCGGTCGGATTAATCTGATCAATTACGATATAACTTCTATAACAATTCTAGAATTACATAATACAGATCCATTACCCGATACAACCCGATAACACACTACCGATTACAGTCACAGCCACAGGAATGTAGACGTTGTACTACTTTGTTCTCCGACGATGTAAATTCCTAAATAACACTGGAATAAACTATGTATACAACGGTTGTAGGTAGAAACGTTTAGCTTTCACAGTTCAGTAATTATTACAACCAGCAACAGAGCACTGTTGCCTTTGAATTAAGTTGGTCACTGGAGTTATATATTCGACAGCAATATTGGAACGAAAAGTGCAGGTCCATTGTCCCCCGAAACATTAGCAATTGACAACACAGTGCTCAGTACAGCCATCCTTACTGTACAGTAACCATTGAATAACGTTGTTTACTGACAACATGAACCCCAAAGCGTTTCTAGAATAATCAGCCTGCAGTGTGCCTATGGCTAGAGATATTTACGCGAGACTGAAAGGTACTTCGTACATCTACCAATAGAGCACTGTTACCGCTGGATTAATTCCTTCAATGATGATTAAGATTCTAAAACAATTCCAGAATGGCAAAATACACTTCCACTGTCTCTCCATATATGAACAACAAACAACGCTGTACTGAGTATAGCCATCATCACAGTACTGTGGACGTCGGAATACTTTTTTCACTGATGATGTAAATTCCAAAACAATTATGGAATAACCTATGTGTACTACGCTTAGGGCTAGTGATACTCAGAATTCACAGTGCGGTAATTGGTCCGTCTACCAACAGAATACGATTGCCGTTGGATTAAAGTGGTCACATAAGTCGTATATTCTACTGCAATTCTTGCACGAGAAGTGTAGGTCCATTGCCCCTCGAGATATTCACACTAGACTACAGAGTACTGCGTACAGCCGTCATCACCGTACTGCAACGACTGAATAACGTTGTACACTCGTAAAGTCAGTTCCAAAGTAATTCTAGAGTTATAAATGTATAGTACGGTATTGGCTACAGATAACTCCAACTGACAGCACAGTACTTAGGACATCCGCCAGAAGATCACTGCAGCTGCTGTGATAATATGTTTAATGATGACTTAGATTTTATAGCTATTCTAGAATTGCAAAAGACATATCCACAGTCCCTCGTGATATTAACAACTGAAAACACAGTACAGAGTGTAGCCATCATCGCATTTATGTAGCGGTTGTAATACTATGTTCACTGATGATGTGTATTCCAATGCAACGCTGGAATAATCGACGTATATTGCGGCTACGTCATGAAATACATAAATTGACAGGACAGCATTATTATATTCACTGATATATTACTGGTGTCGTTGGATTAATCCGTTCAGTTATGATTGATTTCCTATGGCGATACTATGATGACAAAATACAGATCTACTGACACTCAAGACATTAAAAAATAACGGTATACCACTGATTACAGCCATCACCACAGTAATGTAGCGGTTGGTTTACTTTATTCACCGACGATGTAACGTCGACTGTGATTTTGGAATAATCAATGTATAGCGCGGTAATGACCAGAGATATTTACAATTGACAGTGCAGCATTTAGTACATGAACCACCAAAGCGCCGCAACCGCTGCATAAAGCTCTTCAATGATAATTTAGGTCTTATGACGATGGACTAATTTGTACATTAAAGATATAAATTATAATGCATATCAGGAATAATCAATGTTTGTTACGTTTATGGCTTCAGATATTTCCAGCTGACAGAATTATACATAATATATAAACCAGCAGAGCAATGCAGTCGCTGTATTAATCTGTTCAACGTTGACTTGACATAGTAGCAAATCTAGAATGGCAAGGGACAAATCGATTATGCCACAAGGTATTAACAATTGACAACAGAGTACTGAGTAGAGCCATCACCACATTACTGTATCGGTTGAATAACACTTTTCACTTACAATGCCAATTCCAAAATAATTGTGGAGTAATCAATGCATGCTAAGGTTGTGGCCAGAGATATTTACGATTGAAATTACGTTACTTATTATAACCTCCAATATCGGACACTAGCAGTTGGGTTAATCTCTTCAATGATGATTTATCTTCCTTAACAGCTCTAGATTGACAGAATAGAAATCCAATGACCCTTGCGGTATTAAGAATTGACAAAACACTGCTGAGGGTAGCCATCATCACTGTGACGAAGCCTGTGGTCATCTTTGTCTACTGATGACGAAAATTCGATGGTGACTCAAGAATGAGCTATGTGTAGTGAAGATAATTCCTGAGATACTTCCAATAGTGAGTACGGTACACAGTACATCCACCTGTATCACACTGTAGACGTTGGATCAAGCAGATCAGTGACGATTTATATTCTATAGTAATTCTAGAATGACAAAATACAGTTCCACCATCCCCCAAGTTATTAACAATTGATAAAAAAAGCTTAGAGAACAGTCATCATCACTGAAACGTAGACGTTGCACTACTTTGTTCACTTATGATCGAAATTATAATGTTATTCTTATATAATATGTGCATAGCGTAGTAGTGGTTAGTGACATTTATAATTCACTGTACAGTAATTAGTACATCTACCAAGAGAGCACCTTTGCCGTTGGATTAAATTGTTCACTGAAAATTTATGTTCTGCAGCAGTTGTAGATCGAAACATGCAGGTCCGTTATTCTTCGAGGAAATATCAATTGACAGCACTCAACTGGGCAAAGCCATCATCAAAATAATGTAGCCGTTCGAATTCTTTGTTCATTGATATAAATTCATCAATTATTCCGGAATAATCATTCTATATTACGGTTGTGACTTGAGGTATTTCCAATGGTCAGTACGGCTCTTAATACGCCCCCAATATCACACACTGGCCGTTGGATAATCGTGTACAATGATGATTTAATTTCTATAACAACTGTAGAATGACAAAATAAATGTATGCTGATCTTCGAGACATTAACTATGGAAGACCCAGTACTAAGAGCTGCCACCATCTCATAAATGTATCCGATGGGCTACCTTGTCCACTGATTATGGAAATAATAAAGTGATTCTAGAATAACCTATGTATGGTACGGCTTTGGCTAATGCTACTTACAATTGACAGTACGGCGTTTAGTCCATTTTAAAACGGGTCTCTATTATCGTTGGATTAATCCGTTCACTGACGGTTTGTATTCCACGTCAATCCTGGAACGAGAAATTCAGATACATTATAACTCGAGACATTATGTTATTACAACACAGCACTGAGTACAGCCATCACCACTGTAACGTAGCCGTTGGATAACATTGTGGACTGATGACGAAAGTTCTGAAGCTACGCCGCAATAATCATTGCACATTACGGTCATGGCTTGATATATTTCCAATTGACAGTACGATACATACTGCATTCACCGATATGGCTCTGTCTCCGTTGGACTGGACTGCTCAATGATGATTTAAGCTTTGTAACATCTGTAGAAGGACAACATAGAGGTCCACTCTCCCAAGAGGCATTAACAAATGACAAAACAGTACTGATAACAGCCATCGTCACATTATTGTAGCCGCCGCACTGCTTCGTTCTTTGATGTAAATTCAAAAGCTATTCAGAGATAATCATTGTATATTGCGGTTAATCTTTGAGATGTCTACAATTTAGGGTACGCTGCTTACTGTATCCACTAATGTATCAGTGTATCCGTTGGGTTACACGGTACAGTGATCACTTAAGTTATATAACATATCTGGAATGACAAAGTGCTGGTCCACCATCCCACGAGATATTAACTATTGACAACACCGATCTGAGTACAGCCATCATGAGAGAAGTGTGGACTACTTTGTTCACTTATGGTATAAATTCCAATGCAATTCTAGAATAATCGATATATACTACGGTTACGTCTTGAGACATTTCCAATTGACAATACGGTACATATTACATCTGCCAATATGGTACTGTAGCCGTTAGATTAATCTGTTCAGTGATGACTTAAATTCTATGTCAAATCTAGAATAACAAAGTCCAGATCCACTGTCCCGCGAGATATTAACAGTAGACATCGCAGTAATCAGTAAAGCAACCGTCACATTAGTGAAGCCGTTGGTCCGCTTTGCAAATTACATAGCAATTCTGAAGTAATCAACTTGTTGTACGGTTATGGCTGGAGATACATACAACTGACTGCAGGGTATTTAGTGCATCCACCAGCAGAGCACTGCAGCCGCTGTATAAACCGGTTCAGTAATGATTTCTATTCCATAGCAACTCTGGAATGTCAAAAGACAGATCCATTATCTCACGAGATATTAACAAATGAGAACAGTGCACCGAGTACAGTCATCAACACAGTAATCTAGCCGTTGGACCAATTTTTAGACTGATGACATAAATTCCAAAGCAGTCCTGGAAGAATCTACGTCTACTACGGTTATGGCTGAGTTACTACCAATTGACAGTGGGGCACGTACTGTGTACACATATATTGCACTGTAGCCATCCCAATAGATTGTTGAATGACAATTTAAATTCTATAACAGTACTGCGTAGATGGCTAGACTCAGCACAATGTTGACATTTACCAATGTCTCCAGCGACAATATGTCTATCCACTGATAATTATCGAATTTCTTTGGAAATAATGCGATCAGCAGAAGTATTTCGTCATTGGCTGTAGTACTGCTTTGATAGCCATACTCAGTAAATTGTTGTCAATTGTCTGCATCTCTGGCAATTATAGATGTATCCATTGATCACTGCAGAATTGCTATAAAATATGAGTGGTCCGTCTGCAGATTATACCAATTTTTATAGAATTGCCTATAGGCCTGTACCCATTACGTTAAAGTTAGACTTTAATATCTCTTGCAATAACTTACCTATCCATTGCTCACTTTGTGATTGCTATAGAACTTACATGACCAGTGAATAGGTCATCACAGAGGATGCAGTATTTCGTAGATGTGCATAGAGCTTTGTAGATGGCTATTCAGTTTACTGTGTTGTCATTTCTTAGTATCTATGGCAACAATTGATGTTTCTATTGGTCATTCCAGAATTTTGACAGAAAGTGGATGTCCGGTTTACACATAAATACGAGTACTATAGATATGTGTAGAGGTATATACTCAGTTCTATATTATCAGTTGTTAATATACCTAGCGACAATTGACCTATCCACTGACCACTCTGGGAATTTTATAGAACTCACGGCAGGTACTTTATACCAATGGCTATGGTACTATGTGGATGGATGTACACAGTACTCTTCCTTCAATTGCCAATTTCCCTAGCTACGATGCGTCTATCCATTGATCATTCTAGAACTGCTACACGAATAATGTGTAGGGTATGCAGATTTACTCAATGGCACTAGTAAAGCATAGGTCGCAATACTAGGCACGGTACAAGTCAATGGTTTATATCTCAAAGAAATGCTACAGAATTTACAATGTCAGTGAATAGATTAATGTTATGGATATAATACTGTGGTTATGGCTATAACCTCTACTGTTCTCTTAATTGATAATGTCTCTAGAGACAAATGATACGTCTATCGATATTTCTTGAATGTTGCGGAACTTACATGTTAAATGACTAGATCTATTCAATGGCGTTTTTAATGCGTAGGTGGTCATATTTCAGATAAGGTGGCAACACTCCGTACTGTATTCTCAGCTTTGAATATCTGTAGCGACTACAGATGTAGCCATTGATTATACTTGAATTGCTATGAAATGTAGGTTGTCAGTGAGTATATTGACACAATGGCTATAGTACGGCGTAGGTGGCTGTACTCAGCACTGTCTTGATGAATGTTATCATCTCTGGCAATAATTGATGTACCCACTAATAATTCTAGAATTGCTATAGAATTAAAACTACCAGTGTGAACATTAAACCACTGCTATAGTGCTGCCGATATACATAAACTTAGTAACGGATTGCTGAATTCTGATATCTCTAGCAGTAATTGACCTATTCAATAATTCATCTCTGACTGACATAGAACACAGGTGATCAGTGTGTACATAAAAACAATGGCTACAGTACTCTACAGATGACCATACCCTGTACTGTTGTCACTAATATCACCAGCGACATTTTATCTATCCATTGGTCATTCGAGAACTTCTATAGATTATATGTGATCAGTGTATAAATTATTCCAATATCTATAGTACTCTGCTGAAGGTTATACTTTGTCGTCTATTGTCAATTGGAAACATGTTGAAGGATGATTGATGTGCACACCCATGATTTTAGAGTTGCTGTGGAATAAGGATCATAACCGCATAGAATATCACAAGTGCTTTAGTGCTTTGTGGCCGGTTTTACTGATGACCGTTCTTGAACTGCTACGGAATTTAAATGATCAGAGAATAGATTAGTGAAATTGCTACGGTGCATTGAAGATGGCTATACTCTGTACGGTATTGCTAACTGTCAGATTTTCTGGCGAAAATTGACCTATCCGATGGATCTTCTAGAATTGTTATAGTATACAGATGATCAGTGGATAGGATGATTGAATCGCAAAAATACTGCATTGATGGCTGTACGCACGATAATTGGTCTATACATTTATCGCTCTAAAACTGCTGCTGCATCTTTGTGCTCTGTGAACAGATTGATCAGATGACAGTTGCAGTGCGTAGACGGTTATACATTGTACGTCATTGCCAAATGTCAATTTCTCTAAAAGTAAGTGATCCAATCATTGATCATTGCAGAATAGCTATAGAATTAAGATTACCTGCGAGCAGATTAATGCAATTCCAATGGCACTGAGATGACTTCTATACTGTGCACCGTATTGTCACTTGACTATATCTCTAGAAATATGTGAAACATCCACTGGTCGCTCTAAAGTATCAGTGGGAAATATATGATCTGTGAACAGATTAATGCAATGGCTACAGCGACGTGTAGATGGGTATACTGTGTAACGTATTGCTAATTGTTAACTTCTCTAGCGATGATTTATCTAGCCATTGAACGTTCAATAGCTTATTATACAATTTAGATACTCATTGAAAATGTTACTCAAATGAAAGTAGCACAGTATAGATGGCTACGCTCAGCGCTACCTTCAATTGCTAATATCTCTAGCGATAATTGATTTATCCTTTGACCATTCTAGGATTGCTATAGAATTTAGTTGGTCAGTGTGTAGGTTAATATAATGGCTATACAATTCTGTAGGCAGATGTACCCTCTTCTGAATTGCGAACTGTTGATATCTCTGGTGATAATTGGTTTGCGCCTCCGTCATTCTATCGTTGTTATAGAACTTAGATGACGAGTAAAAAGATCGTACCCATGCAAATGGTACTGTGTAGATGGCTATAGCCAGTACTGTACGTTCACATGCTAATATCTCCAGCCATAATTTATCTACCATTTGGTCATTCTGAAATTGCTATTGTATTTAATGATCAGTGAATAGGATAATCCAATGGCAATGATCCTATTCATTCGTATTTAGCGCTTATGTATACCCTGCTGCGTTCTGCTGCACCTTGGTTCCCACTGCAATGGTCCCCCCTAGATAAAATTGGGAAGATAGTGTTTAAAAGGTTAGGTCAGATTAGGATAAAACATGAGTCTGCCCTATTCGCTGCGTTACGATGGCGTTCGTTGCGTTAATGTGCACTGCTGCATTCTGGTGCGCAACGCTTCGCACGGGTATGCTCTACTGTGGTAAGGTTAGGTTGCGCAACGATGGATAATGTTAGGCAAGTAATCTGCGTATGCGCTGCCACCAGATGTTTTCGGCTGTTTAATCTGCTGTGCTATGCTCTGCTGTACTCAACTGCACTATGACATGCTCAACAATGGATGGACCATGTCTGGTTTGCTTGGACTTGGAATCTGTGCTTTTCGCTTGTATTCTCCGGTATTTGGCGCATTATATTGCTCTCATGCTATCTGCTTCGTTTCCCTGCGTTCTGCTGACCCCAACTGCAGATTGGTTAGCGAAAGCAGTGTACGTGAGGTTAGGCTGTCCAGGCTTCGGTTGGTTAAGTTACGTTTGGTACCGAATCTGGATTTTTCGCTGCTATTCAATGTATTCTGCGCTTCACTGAGGCCTACTGCGCTTTACAACACTCTACCTTGCGCTGCTACAGTTAGGCTTTATTGCGTCGTGGTAGGAAAAGTTAGGATATGATATTTTGGCTTAGGAAAGGAATTTGTGCTATTGGCTGCTGTTCAGTGGTACACGGCGCTTCACTGTTTTCTGTTGCCATCTGGTGCGCTTTCCAGCTATTTGCGCTGCTCTGCCATGGTTGGTATAAATTGGATTATGCACGGTTGGGTTACGTTGGGAGTCTGTTCTAACATCTGCCATTCGTTGGTATTCGGCGAGTTACGGTACTATATTGCGCTTCGTCTTGATTTGCTACGTTTATGTTTAGCGTTATTATTATTAGGTTTATTGCCAGTAGTGGAACCTGTGTTATTAGCTTATATCCCCACGTGTCCTGCGCTTGAATGTGCTCTTTTGAACACTGCTACGCCCTGCTGTGATCTGATGCGCTATCCTGTGCTTTGACACGGTGGTGTCTCTATTCGGAGCACTCCTGTCCAAACCTTTAGCATTAGGTGTTATTCGGTGGTATACGACGCTATATTGCGGCCTGCTGCGCCCTGCAGCGCTTTCACGCGCTCTCCTTTTCTCGCTCTGTTTAGGATATGTGGGGAAGGATATGTAATGTTCGTTTAGATTCCGATGTGTTGGCTGCTGTTAGGTAACGTAAGGTTAGGAATTCGTTATTTTCGATGCATTTCCGTGGCAACGTTAGCCGAAAGTGCTCTGCTGCGATCAATAGCTGTAGCGCTGTTGTTTGTAGCTGTGGTGTTCGAAGCGGTGCTAGTCTACCTTAATCGAAACTATTCGGCGCTATGCCGTACTCGGCTGCCATCAGCTGTGCTTTCCTTTGCTCAGTTGCCCTTTCCTGCGCTCTGCTGTGCCCTGCTGTGGTTCGAATCGGTTATGGTATTTGAGTAACATGTGCGACATGCAGATGTTCATTGGTATTCAGAGCATTACTGGGTCCCGCTGTGCTCTCCTTCTCCCTCTTGCGCCCCCTGCCATCAGCTGCACAATGCTGTGCTCTGTTCTGCTTGCGGTTCTATTCAATGTTTTGCCGTGCACTGAAGTGCTGCGCTGTGGTAACGGTCCTGCTCGGAGTTGTGCTTTCCTGAGCAGTAGTGTGACGTGCTGTGCTCTGCGCTGGAATTGGGTGCTACTTATTGTTCTGCGTTGCTGTACTACGTCCTGCAGCGCGCTGCTGTGTTTCTAGAACTAACAAATTTCATGCACAAGTAATCGATACTCTCTACTTCCATCCAGATGCGTCATCCAAACCGGATGACGCTTGTGGACGGCGGGAAGAGTAACAGTGTGCAAGAATTCTGCGGCTCGTTCGGAAGAAGTACCGACCGCGCACAGTACACTTCCTTCCTCTGTTCTTGAATATGAATAAGCCTGTTAGCATGCCGCTCCAGCTTTTCACTGCAAACACCGTTTTTGGTAGTGCTTCGTGCTCCCGACACCACGCGCAATAGGAAATGAAGGATGGAAATCTGGTGGGTAGAATTTTTACGACAATTGAGTCAGGACTGGATGCTACTTAATCCAAAGCCCGTACAGACTGTTGATGGCAATTCGTTTAATGCGTAGGAAAAGGGAAGTTGCATTAACATTACTTCTTTGAGCGTAGGTGGCGAAATTGTGGTAATCGAGTGAAGAAAATGTAGTCATGCAGTTAACAGAAGGGGCACAGTACCTCAATCGAGATATTAACAACCATTATAATCCTCACTAATCAAGAATGTAGCGAATGATAATCGTGTTTAATATGATAATTGAGCACATCCATAGCATTAACCTATTGGCAGATTTCATTAATCCTTGTAACCTTATTAATTAATTACTTCATTAAATTTAGTCCAAAACTCGGCAGTCTATACTGCATCCGGTATAAGACTTGTGCTGGTATTTCTCAAGTATCATATGCGTAGTACAATTCAAAACAAGTCATATATCTTTCATAATCCCGTGGCTCGCAAACATGACGAGGAAAGTGTGTTGAATTATGTGACCACATCAATTAACGCAATATTCTTTATATTCTTACGTAATACCTATATAACACGTCTTTAATATCCAAAGCGCAACAATCTCTCAAGCAAGTCGCTAATTTCATCCGACCATTCAAGCTCAACCCTTTCCACTACAGTACTGCTCAAGAAGTGCACTCTCCTTCCTTGCATTCGACTCTGTTGAAAAGGATTAGTATCACACATACCGGATAATCCAAGAAGAATAGTGCTGAAAGGGGCGAAAGTGCGTGTAGGCAGGTGGCTCAGACGTCCTCCTCTTTTCATCCGAGCACCTTTCTTCAGCCTCGCCATTTAGCCTCCACTTTCCTCGTTCCATTCCCAGAAACTGCTCGTCGTTCCGTAGTGCGTCATTCCTAGCAACTCTATTACATCCCCTTCGACATCACAATTTCCACAACACCTCAATTCAATCATTCAATTAGTACCAATTGGACATGTTTCGAACTAAATTCTCCATCGCCATCGTGACGCAGGCAGCGAGAAATAACGAATTCGGGGAACTGTGTGGCATGTGAAATCTCTATGACGGAAGAATTTTGTACTCGCCTCAACGAATGACTTTATTCAGGGCTGTGGTTGCCGGAACCATTGGAGGAAGGAGTCTTCGCTTGGAATAAATGTTATCGCGCCTTACGCGACGAAATAACAGCACAGCCTGCAGGTTTCTGTGCTCTATATATCGAAATTGTTTGTACGCACGTGTCACATACGCTTTCGCTTATTGTCCTCAGTCCTTAACACTGAAAACGAACGTCAACTACCGTCTACAATTCTTTCTACCAGTTTCGCCGGTTTATGTGAAAAATCGCGGGAACGTAATACTGCATGGCAAATGTGTCAAAAAAAGACAGGGCAAAGAGGACATGATTTCCAATAGCCTGTCTTAAAATCTCCTACAATTTAATATTGTGAATACGAATCTAGGGGCAAACACCATTTGCCATGTCACGTTTATTAAACGCATAAATACAAGGAATTCATTTTTGGTACCTTTATGTTTATCCTTAAATTATATTCTGAAAACTTTAACAGTTTCATCAAAGTTTTTATCGACGGCCTTGTGTAACGCAAACTTCAACCCCACGAATCAAATTTGTTTGCATTCAAAAACAATTTTTTTCCCTAGATATACCGCTCTGTATTTATTCGAAAAGCACCGAAAGTTATAGTGCCGACCAACACATTGTCGCATAATGTGCTACTGCTGTGTAATTTCATAAAGGGTTTCGACCTCATTTTTGTCTAAGACGGAAGTTTGTGAGTAGATGCAGGGTGCAAATGGCATTGAATTATGGTTATCGTTACTTTCGTTCTATATAATATACCTATGAATAGTTTCGTCGCTTATTTTGTCTGATATGAAAATTTACATGAAGGTGAATGATTGAATGGAGACAAATTTTGCAGTTTATATTCGCGCGTAAGCGGTATTTAATTTTACCTCAATTTATATGTCCAGATATCACAGAAGGATATGGATCAGTAAATTTGGTGTAAAAATATTTTCGAGGAACCAAAAGCTTTAGTTAATGCCGTGGAATGACATTTCTCGGTATTATTATATATATGAGTAGACATAGACTGCAGTTGAGATGTTCGTGAAAGTGAAGCTGATAGGTTACGTTAGACTTGTGTAATGTAGTACGAAAATGTGTATCAAGTATTGAGTAATATGTAGTTCCATTATTTAAGAGTGAACGTATGGTTGCGGTCGTATTCTAAGTTTAGTACAATAATGTACTTTCCTGTTTTTTTCAATTACAACATAGTATTCCAGCAATACCCAAATTAATTCGGCGGTGATAGTTTGGGTTCAACCTAAAGTCTATATATCGGTAAAATTCGGCTTTCAAAGAGCTTTATTGAGTGCTTTAGTATAAAATAATTGTACTTCTCTACCTTCAAAACTGTTTTCAATAATTTGCAAATATTTGATTTCTCCTGATCTCAATATACCTCTCTTTCAAGCCTGGCTACGGAGTCGTTTGGTTTCACATCATGTTCCACAACTATTAAATTATACAGCAGAATTTAAGCAGCAAATTTTCCTTCAATAAATACACAAGTAACGAATAAGAACGAAATGTCTTTACTGCAATGAATTTCATAAACAGCAACAAATCTGTCATAAATGATCGCCCAGGATCACGTGTATCCAAATTCAGCCGCGAAATTTTTGAAAACAGCATATGCTCGAAGCACAGACCTCTGACACACGGATTACGCCAGGTAATAGGACCGAAGACAATTCTAGTGTGAAGAAACGGTCGCGGTGCAGGAACGCGTGCAATGAAATTTTGGCCATAATATTCGATGCGGTGTGGACGAAATAAAAATGGTACACGATGGATCGGTTTGGAGGATGATATGTAAATGCCAATGAAGTAATAACGACACACGTTACGTGGTATGGGCGGGGCTGGGCCAATGTTTGCGCTTATTCCTCAGACTCCCATGTGTCTGTATGCGTGTGTGGAATGTTTTTCACCTTTCTGCAATACCGTTCATTTCTTCTAGTCTCCCATTTCTCTCCCACCATTTTTCCCATTGCAACCGCATGGCCATGGCTGGAACACGTGACGGAGCTTCACCAGATGGAATCACGAGGGTCGATGTGCACATGCATACTCGTGAAGGGATCAAATGTTCCTTCCGTCTTCTTACGCAAGCACATTATAATGCGTATCCGTTAATACGAATTTGTTGGCGAAGCACGTGGAAGTGCTACTCGTAAATATGAAAATGTGAAAGATTAACTTTGTCGCCATTTGGGTAGCCATTTAAATAGAAATCATGACAATATTTTATAGGAAAGAAAATTCGATATAGTACTGGAACTAATATAGTATAAATTGCTTGGATTAGTTTATGCATTTTAAGAAAGGAAGCTTGATGGACATGGTATAGTGGGTTTAGCACATGCATATATACATAAAATTCAGGATGATATTTTGGCGACAGGAGGAATGGTATGAGGAATGATGTGAAAATGGTAATATTGCTTATTACGTCTCTAAAATCATTTATTAAGTGCTTCCTACTTAACATAAATTAACGCAGCCTCACGTTAATGATATGATGTTACGTACAACATTTTTTGGTTTTTGTTGCGCTCGGGTAAACGCTGAGTTACTGACTACCGAGGGTAGTGCACTCTATAGGTTCAGAAACTAAATTAGTTTCAAGCCATGCGGTTCTAGATGAATTAATTAGCCATAGTTAATAGCAATTGCATATAATACCCTCTGCGACCAATATTGTTCACAGCATTAGTCAATAGACCGCTATTTTGTGAAGATAACACCAGAGACTACTTCTAAACGTAGATAATTATTTTTCGTAGGAAGGCGAGAAACTGTTTCTATGTTACAAATTAACACTCGCGCCAAATAAATAAAATATACACGCTGAAAAAAAATTGTTAGTCGCTTTAATGCCTTTATGTCTGATTAAGCATCTTTTAACAACATTCATATTTTGACATATATAAATCTCAAACGCGCTTTAAAAGTTATAATTGTTCTATTTACTAGTGGCGTAGAAGCAAAAGACTTAACCTCGAAACAATGAAATACTCTGCTTAAAATTGAAATTAAATTGATACTAGAATTGATGCAACGAAACTTTTCGAATACCCGTGAGCTGAGAATTCGCTTCAAGCATAAATAGAAGCAGATTCTCCTAAACATATAGTTTAATCGCTTATATAATCATATCGATATAGTGCAGCTCACTTTTCTCGCTGAGAGCAGTACGATTCACGTGGAAGTGCATAGTGCGTGTAAAACTTTCGGGCCAGGATTCCATCGAATCAATAACGTATTCGATACCTAATTCTTGCCAATGTTCGTTTAGAACATGCGTTCAAACACGCAATACGCTGAATGTAACGATTTCAAGGTGTCGTAAAATTAATTGCTCTGTACGTAACTATGTTAAAGGAAATAACAGCTTTAAAGATTAGAAAGGGCAATGGGCAGCGTATTTGGTATATTTCTTGCAATAGTCATTACATCAGTGAATGTTAATATTTCACTGAATGATTGAAGCATCATTTTGAACCAACATCGCCCACAAATTTCCAATTAATTGACCAAGGTGTACGTCAAAATTCTATTCAATATTCCACCAAAAATTACCAATAAATTGTTCGCGAAATTTCGCAATATTGCAAGCAATCCTTTATCAAAATTTTCCACTGAAGTCACCAAACGTCTCGTTCGAATCATAGCCAAATGATAGGAGGTAGTTCCTTGGAAAAAATCCTTCGTGCCTCAGAGATATAGCAAATTATCCCTGGGTCCTGTCTAATTACTCTCGTCAATGGTGCACACGGTGGACGCTTTTAGATATAGTTCGGTACGGAAGCACGTCGATCAAGCCATCAATAACAAGTCCGGCTACGCCAATTCGGCGTGGAAAGAAGGTACGAATCAAGGATAGGGAAAAAGAAAGGGAGGAAGGGGAGCCTGCGAGCGGCGGTTGCGCGAGGGGGGTGGGTGGAAGCTTTATTTATACCCTTGAATTTCAGTTCATTTTGGCCGACAACGCGTACCTGGTACGAAACGGCACACTCGGTAATGTGTTGCGCTTCATCCACGTTCCACCCATTCTAAGGATGATTCCGAGCTGTTACTTCTTCTGTGGGTGAACTCCAGCCTCGTTTTGGTGTAATTTTTGATCGATTTGGTATGGCAAGACTTCTCACGCTCCTAAATGCACGATGTAGATTATGACGATGAGTCACGAAAGTGACTCATGAATAATGAATGCATAGGGCGGTTATGTTTTAAGATAAGTCCAATTGACGTTACGGACTTAGTAAATCCACCAGAAGTGCACGGCAGCAACTGCATTAGTCCGTTCAATTGTGATACCGATTGCATAGCCATTCTAGAATCGCAAATGACACATCCATTGTCCCTCGAGATATTAGGAATTGGCAACACAATACTGAGTGCAGCATTCATTACAGTAATGTAGCCGTTGGTCTACATTTTTCACTGAGGACGCAAGTTCCATTGCAATTCTGGTATAATAAGTGTATATTACGGTTGTGGCTTGAGATATTTCCAATTCACTGTACGGCACATATTACATCCACCATTGCAGAGCTTTAAGCGATGGATTAAACATTTCAGTTATGATTTATATCCTACGACGTGTCTAGAACGACAAATTACAGGTCCACGATTACTCGAGATGGCAGCAACTGACAACACTGTACAGAGTAGAGACATGTTCACTGTAATATAGACGTTGGACTGCTTTGTTCACTGATGTTGTAAGCATCAAGGTAATTCTGGAGCAGCTAATGTAAACTATGGTTATGGCTCGAGATATTTACAGGTCACAGTACGGTAATCAGTACATCAACCAGCAGATATTGGCAGCCGCTCTATTAGCGCTTCGAGTGTCTACTTACGTCTTACAGCTAATCCAGAATGTCAAGAGACATATCCAATATCGCCCGAGATGTTAACAAATGACAACACAGTACAGGTTAAAGACAATATAACATTCCTGTGGACGATGGTGTACTTTGTTCACTGATGCCGTAAATTTGAGGGCAGTTACGGATTACCCATTGTTTGTTACGATTACGTCTTTAGATATTTCCAATTGACATACGCTACTTACTACGTACACCAATATAGCACTGTTGCCGTTAGATTAATCTGTCCATTGATGATATAAATCTTATAACAATTCTAGAATGACAAAATACAAGTCCACCGGCTAACGAAATATTAATAATTGTCGACCCTGTACCGAGTACAGCCATCATCAGACTAATGGAGCCGTTGGAATACTTTAGTCACTGATGATTTAAATTCGATGGTGATTGCAGATTAGCCTATGTGTAGTGCGGTAACGGAAAACGTTATTTACAATTGACAGTACGACATTTTGTACATCCTGCAGCAAAGCACCGATGCCGCTGTATCTATCTGTTCTCTCATGACGTATATTCCACGGCAATTCTGTAAAGAGAAATTCATTTCCATTTCCCCCGACATATTAACAATTGACAACGGTGTACTGAGGGCAGCCATCGTCACACTGCTGTAGCCGTTGGAAAGCTTTGTTCACGCATGATGTAAATTCACGAGGAATTCTGGTATATTCAATGAATGGTACAGTTATGGCTTGATATGGTATCAATTGACAGTACGGTACTTCGTACATCTGCCAATGTAACACTCTTGCCGTGCGATTGATCTGATCAATGAGGGCAATTATTCTATAAAAATTCTGGAGTGACAAAATTCATATCCATTACCCTCGAGATAATAACTGTTGGCTACACACTACTGAGTACAGGAATCAGCACAATACGGCAGCTGCTGGATTTGTTTGTTCACTGATGATGTAAATTCCGAATGTACATAGGGGACAACATATGTATAGTACCTTTATGGCTAATGACACCTAGACTTGACGGCACTGTGCACAGCACATCGACCGACACGACAATTTTGACGTTGGATAAAGCTGCTCACTGATGATGTATATTCCACGGAAATTCTAGAACGAGAAATGCAGATCCATTGCATTCGAGGTATTGACAATTGACAGCACATTACTGAATACAGCCATCATCGCCGTAGTGCGGCTGCTGAATAACTTTCCTCTCTGAAAACGACAGTTCCAAAGTATAATAGAGGAATCATTGTATACCTCGGTTACAGCTAGAGGCATTTGCAATTGAGAGTACTGTAATTAGTACATCCACCAAAAAATCACTGCTTCCCCCTTGTTAACGTGATCACTCATGAGTTCGGTTCTATACCAATCGTGGAATGAGAGAGGCAGATACGTTGTCCCTAGAGATATTAACAGTTGTCAACAAAGTACTGCGTACAGCCATCACCACCGTAGTGTTACGGTTGAATAACGTTCCTCCTTTGAAGTTTCATTTCCAAGCTGTGATAGTAGAATCAATGTATACTACGGCTATTGCTAGAGATAGCTGCCATTGAGGTTGCTGTAACCAGTTTATTCACCAGGAAATCACTGCAGCCGCCGTATCGACATGTTCAATGATGATTTCGGTTTCATAGCATATCTACAATTACAAAATACGGATCCACATAAACTCGAGATTTTAGCGACTGTCGACGCAATAGTTTATACAGCCATCATCACAATGATGAAGCCGTTGGAATACTTCCTTCACTCAATATGAAATTCGAAAGTGATTATAGAGTAACCCATGTACATTGCGGTTATGGCTAGCTATATTTGCAATTGACATTACGGCATTTAGTACACATTCCGACAAAACACTGCTGTCGTTAAATTAATCAAATCACTCATAATGTAAATTTCACCGCAATTCTAGAGCGAGGAATGCAGATCCACTATCCCTCGAGTTATTAGCAATTGGCAACACATTACTGAGTACAGCCATCATCAGAGTACCGTAGACGCTGGACTACTTTGTTCACTGATGACGTAGAATCCATGAGATTCCTGAGTAATGAATGGATAGTACGGTTATGGCTAGAGAGATTTCCAATTGACGGTTCGGTACTTAGTAGATCCACCTGCAGGGCACTGCAGCTGCTGTAATAATCTGTTCAATGATGTTATCGGTCTCACATCAATTCTAGAATCACAAACGGCACATCCATTTTCCCTCGAGATGTTAGCAATTGACAGCACAGTACTGAGTACAGTATTCGTTACCGTAATGTAGCTGTTGGACTACTTTTTCACTCATGACGCAATTTCCATGGCATCAATGTATTGCACGGCTATGGCTTGAGATATATCCATTTGACTGTAAAGCAGTTCTAACATCCACAAATATAGCACCGTATCTGTCGAATTAATATGTTCAGTGGTGATATAATTTCCATGACAACTCTAGAATGACGTAATACATATCCCCGCCATTCAAGATATTAACAATTGACACAACACTACGCAGCACAGACATTACCACAGTAATGTAGTCGTTGGTCTGCTTTGTCACTCATGATGTATATAACAACGCTATCCTGGGATGATCATTGTATATTACGACTATGGCTTGAGAGATTGTCAATTGACAGTTCCGTACTCAATACATCCACTAATATATCACTGCAGCCGTTAGAATACTCTGTTCGATGATGATTTAAATTCCATAACAACTCTAGAGTAACAGAATAAAGACCCACTAACCACCAAGATATTACAATGTAAATCACAGTACTGAGTACTGCCACCATCACAGTAATGTTAGCGTTGGAATATGTTACTCACTGACAATGTATCTTCTAATGCGATTCTAGAGTATCCTATGCATAGTGCTGCTACGGCTAGTGACATTTACAGTTGACGAAATGGCATTTAGTACGTCTACCAACAGATCGCTGTTGCCATTGTATTAATCTGGTCAATGATGATTTGTTTTCCACAGCAACTCTAGGACGTGAAATGCCGATCCATTAGCCCTCTAGATATTAACAAATGACAACACTGTACTGAGAATAGCAGTCATCGCGGTATTGTAGCCGTTGTATAACTTCGTTTGCTGATAATGTAAATTCCAACGCAATTCTAGAATAACCAATGTAGAGTACGGTTATGGCTTGAGATATTACAAATTGAGAGTACGTTACTTATCACATCCACCAATATAGCACTGTAGCTGTTGTATTATGCTCTGAAATGACGATTTACATGCTATAACAATTCTAGAATTACAAAATACATATCTGCTGACTCTCGAGATATTAGCAATTCACACCACAGTACTGAGTAAATCCACCGTCACGGTACTGGAGCAGTTGCACCACTTTGTGCACTGATGAAGCAAATTCGAACGACATTCTAGTATAACCTGTGTATAGTGCGGTCATGGTTAGTGATATTTACAAGTTACAGTACGGCATTTAGACCATCTTCCAGCAGATCACTGTTGCCGAAGTATTGGTCTGTTCACAGATGCTGTACATTATACGGCAGTTCAAGCATGAAAAAGGCTGATATATTATATAAAGGCTGGAGGTAATAACAATTGACAACACTGTACTGAGTACAGCAATCGTCTCAGTATTGTAGCAGTACGCTAACTTTGCTAACTGATGATGAAGATTCGCAATTCTAGAATTATCTACGTATTTTACTGCCGTGGCTTGGTATATTTCAAATTGACGGCACGGTACTAATTACATCCACCAGTATATCACAGTGTCCGTTGGATTACACTGTTCGCTGATGACGTAAATTCCGTAACAAGTCTAGAATAACAAAATACAGGTTCACCATCCCTAGAGGTATTAACTATCGACGACAGAGTTCTGAGTAAAGACATCATCACAGTAATGTAGAAGTTGGACAACATTGGACACTGGCGATGGAAATTCTAAGGTAATTCTTCACTAGCATATGTGTAGTGCGGTTATGGATAGTGATATCAACATTTCAGTGTACGGTAATCAGTACATCCACAAATACAGCACTGTAGCCGTTAGATTAATACGTTCAATTATGGCTTAGATTCTATAATATATATAATTTGGCAAAATGCAGATCCGCTAACCCTAGAGACATTAACAATACGCAACACAATACTGAGCTCACCAACCTTCACCGCAATCCAGCCGATGGACTACTTTGAACCATGATGGTGTATATTCCAAAGCAATCCTGGAATAAGCTACGTATACTACGCTTATGGCCAGAAATATTTACAATTCACAGTACGGTGGTTAATGCATCCACCAGCAGAGCACTGCAGCCGCTGTATTAATCTGTTGAGTGTAGAATTAGATTTCATTGGCTTTCTATAGTGACGGAAGAGAGCTCCATCATCCCTCGATGAATCAACTACTGAGAACACAATAATCAGTGTAGACATCATCACAGCTCTGTAGCCGTTGCGCTACTTTGTCCACTGATGACGTATATTCGAAAGCAATTCTGGAAAAATCATCGCATATTCAGACACTTCCAACTGAAGGTACAGTACACAGTACAACAACCAGCAAAGCGCTACAGTCGCAGTACTAATTTTTTCAGTGATGACGTAAATTCTATTACAATCCTAGAATGACAAAGCAGAGGCCCACTACCTCTCGAAATATAAACATTTGACAACACAGTACATACTACAGCCATCATCACAGTACTGTAGGCGTTTGATTAATCTTTTCACTCAAGATTTTAATTCCGCTGCAGTCGTAGAATAATCATTGCACATATCAGATACGGTTAGAGGTATTTACAATTGATTGTACAGTACGTAGAACATCCACCAACAGAGCGCCGTTGTCGTTCGATCATTCCTTTCACAGATGACATACACTCCATAGAAGTTTTTGAATGATCAACTGATATATCATATATCTGTAGTGTATTGACAAATGACAACATAGTACTGTTTGTAGCTATATCCAAAGTGCTTTAGCTATTGCAGTAGTATGTTCGCTGATCGTTTTATTCCTTCCGCAACAACAGAATGACTGTAGAATGATCCAGACGTGTCATGTATTGCTGTAGATGTTAGATGATCAGTGAATGGTCTAATCGAGTGACAATTGTAATTTATAGATGGGTATGCTCAGTACTGTATTTCCAATTGCCAATGTCTCTATCTAAAACTGATCAGAACATCGATAATTGTGGGAATGAAATATAAAATACAAGACCAGAATGATCGTTAATGCATTGGCTGTAGCACTGCGAACTTCCATATTCAGTAGTGCATTTTCAGGCGATCGTGACTCCAGGTATATCTGACTGAACCTCTGGTGACTCTAGAACTGCTGTGGAGGTTAAAACTTCTGTAAACAGATTAACACGATGGCTACGGTATTACGTATATGGCTACTCTCGGTAATGTAATAACAATTATCTATATTTGTAGCGAAACTGGATCTACCCATTGCTCATTCTAGAATTGCTGTAGAAGCTAAATTATCAGCGAAAATATTAATCCATTGAATATCGCACTACGTGAACAGCCACACTCAATGCTGCATGCTCAATTGTCTATACCTAAAGTGATAATTTTTCTATCCATGGATGGTTCACGATTAGCAATATAACAGGTATGATCAGAGGATGAGTTGTTACAATGGCTGCTTTAATTTGTGGATTGCTACGCTCAATAGTGCTTTTCCAATTGCTAATAGCGCTGGCTAGAACTGATTAATACTTTCACCATGCTCGAACTGCTGTAGAATTATTTTCATCACTGAACAGGTTAATCTGACA
The DNA here is from genome assembly GCF_001483705.2 of Eufriesea mexicana. NCBI lineage: Eukaryota > Metazoa > Arthropoda > Insecta > Hymenoptera > Apidae > Eufriesea > Eufriesea mexicana. The sequence continues at coordinate 74,438 of NW_016912944.1, read as the reverse complement.
GCTAGACCGCTCTGCTGGTGTATATAATAATTACCATAATTTCAAATGTATATATCTCTAACCATAAGTGATATATGCATTGATTATTCTGGAGCTGCTGCTTAACATAAATCATCAGTGCACAAATAATTCCAACGGCTACAGTACTGTGATGATGGCTGTACTCAGTACTTTCTGTCAATTGTTAACATCCCCATCGACAATTGATCTATTTCTTCTCATTCTGTAAATGCTACAGTATTAAGATCATCGTTAGACAGATCAATACAACGGTTGCAGTAGAGAGTTAGTTGCTGTAATCTGTGCTGTACTCTCAGTGCTTATTGTCTTCGGCGGTAATTGATATTTCTTTCGTCATTTCAGAAATGCTGCAGAATTTATATACTCAGTGAATATATCCATCCAACTGCTATAGTACTGCGTTTATGAATGCACTTTGTGCTGTACTGATGTCTGTCAAAACCTCTAGGGGTACTAATTCCATAAATAATGAACCTAGAATTTACATAGGACCTAGATGATCTGCGAATAGGTTAAACCAATGGACGTGGTACGATTCAGATTTCAAGTCTCAATTCCTTAACTTCAATTATATGTATCCTTAGCGACAATTGATAATACCAGCACAGCAATTTAAATTAGATCATATAAGGACAAGTTGATATAATAGCATCGGTACTACGTCGATAGCTGTAGTCCGTACTGTACTATCAGTTGTTGATATCTCCCGCTGTAACAGGTTTATAACTTCATCAACCTAGAAATGTCATAGAATAGAAATCATCAGTAAAATTTAAATCATCAATGAACAAACTATTCCAACGGCAACAGCACCATTATGATGATAATGTTCAGCTCTGCTTTGTCGAATGTCTGTGACTCGAGCGATAATGGATTTGTCTCTTATCGCACCCGAACTGCTATAGAATATTAATCATCAGTTGAGCGATTAATTCAACGGCAACTGTGCCCTGCTGGTGAACGTACTATGTACCGTAATGTCCATTATAGATATCGCTAGCTACAACTGATCCGTGCATTGGCTCTGCTACAATTGCTATGGTGTATAAGTCACGAGTAGACAGATTAATTCAATGGTTATTGTACTGTGATGATCGCTGTACACAGTACTGTCTTGCCAATAGCTATTATCTCGTGCGATGATGGATAATTCTTTGTCATTCAAGAACCTCTATAAAATTTGAAACATAATTGTGGAGACTTTTCCAAAGGTAACAGTGATCTGTGGGTGGATGTACATAGCACCGTGCTGCCAATTGTAAGTATCTCTTGCTGCATCTGATCTATGCATTGGTTATGCCTGAAATGTTGTGGAAATTAAATTATCAGTGAACAAATTATTTCAACCGCTGCAGTACTGTGATGATGGTTGTACACAGTACTGCATTTTCGATTGTTTATGTCACGATCGATAATGGGTCAGTCCTTTTTCATTATTTAACGCGCTCTGTTGGAATATGTAACGTGCACGTTACGGTCAATTGTAACTAACTCTATCCGTAGCCGTACTATACATTGGATATCCAAGAACTGGTTTGGAATATACAACATCAGTGAACAAAGTAATCCAACGGCTGCAGTACTATGATTACGGCCGTACGCAGTACCCTGGTGACAATTTTTAATATCTAGCGAGATCATGGAACTGCCATTCGCCCCTCCAGAATTGCTACACTATTAATATTATGACCGAACATACTGATCCAACGGCTACAGTGCTCTGTTGGTGGATGCACAACGTTCGACACTGTAAAAGTTGCAAATATCTCTGGCCATAACTGTGCTATATATTAATAACTGTAGATATGCTGCCGATCTTTAGTCATCGGTGAACAAATTACTCCAACGGCTGCAGTGCCCTAATAATGGCTGTACTCAGAACTTTTCTGTCAGTTGTTAATTTGTCCAGCGATAATCGATCTGGCTTCTGGCATTCAAGAATTGCTAATTGGTTTAAAGCGTCATTGAACAGATTAATCCAACGGCTACTGTGCTGTGTTGGTGAATGTTCTCAGTAATGTGTTGTGAATTTGTAATATCCCGAGCGATAATGGATATGCCCTTTCATATTCTAGAATGGCTATGGAATTTCAGTCACCACTGATCAGATTAATCAACCGGTCACTGTGCTCTGTTGGTGAGTGTACCCGGTACAGTACTGTCAATTGTAAGTGTCTCCAACCATATCTGACCTATATATTGATTATTCCAGAGATGCTGTCGAACTTAATTTGGAAGGGAACAAATTAATCCAACGGCAACTGTAACTGTAATGACGGCTGTACACATGACCGTGTTGACTACCTTCGTTATCTCTAGCGATATTAGATCTGTCTTTTGTCACTCTAAAGTTGCTTTATGATATAAATCATCGGTGAACAGATTAATCCAACGGATACAGCGCTATACTGGTAGATGTACCAAGAACCTTACAGTCAATTATAGACATATATGGACATAATTGTACAATATAATAGTTACCCTGGATTTGCTGCGGAGATTAGGTAATCTGTGACCAAATTAATCCTACAGCTACATTATTCCGTTGGTGGATATACTAAGAACCGTATATTCAATCGTAAGCATCTCTAGCCGAAACTGCTCTGTCCATTGATTATTCAGGAAGTGCCATGGAATGTAAAACATCCTGTGAACAAGCTAAGCCGACAACTACAGTAATATTTTGATGGCTACACCCAGTACTGCATCGAAATTTTGCCAACCACACCAGTGACAGTTGCAGTATTAATTAAACATTCGAAAATAGCTAAAGAATTTGAGATCAGAGAACTGATTAATTCAACGACTACGGCATTATGTAGGTGGCTATACTCAGTACTGTATTGTCAATTGCTAATAACTCAAGCTATGAGTTTTTCATACCATCATTATACTAGATATGCAGTAGAGCGTAAATCATCTGAGAAGAAATTAATCCAACGGCTACTGCGCATTGTTGGTAAGGGCTCTAAGTACCGTACTGTCATCGTATATACCTCTTGCGTTAACTAATTCTTTCAATGGTTTTTCTAGAAGCAGTGTGGAATTTAAGCCATCAATGAACAGTTTAAAACAAAGGCTGCAGTACTGTGATGTTGACTGCGCACAGTACTGTGTTGTCAGTTGTTAATATTTAGTGCAATAATGAATCTGTCACCTATCATCATGGAATGGCTATAGAATATACATCATCATTGAATATATTATTCCAACGCAGACGGTACTCTGTTGGTGGATGTGCAGAGCACCGTAATGTCAATTGTAAGTGTTTCGCGTAATAAGTGATGTATGCATTGGTCATTCTGGATATACTTTGGCACTTAAATCTTCAGTGAAGTGATCTACACAGGGACAGCAGTGTTATATTGATGGATATGCACAGAAATGTATTGTCACATGTCATCTTCTCCAGCGATACTTGCTGCATTCATTGGTCACCCAATTATTCCAGAAGAGCGTAGATGAGCAGCTAACAGATTATTTTCAGTGGCTATGGTATTGTGTATATTTCCGCGCTCAAGACCATTTGTCTATTGTTAACATGTCGGGCGATAATGGATCTGCCTCCTGTCATTATTGAATTGCTATATAGGTAATTTCATCAGTGAGCAAATTAACACAGCGGCTACAGAAGGGTGACAATGGCTTTACGCAATATCTTGTGGTCAGTTGTTACCTTAGCGCGCGACAATGGATCCTTCTATTGTCATTATAGGTCTGCTACGGAATTTAAATCATCAACGAATAGACTTTCCCACTGTCCATATCATTGTGTGGGCGGCTTCACTCTGTACTCTGTTGCAGTTTATCAGTTTATCTATTGATACTTTTTCCTGCCATTGAATATTCCATAATTTCTGTGGAGCATAGATAGTCAGCAGTTAGATTAATGCATTGGATATAGAAATGCGTAGACATCTACACCATGTACCTCATTACCAGTTGTCGATGCCAGAAGCGATTATTGATCTATCCATTAATTATTCTATATTTGCCGTGGAATTGAAGTCCACAGTGAATAGGTTAATCCAACAGCTGTAGTACCATGTTGATGACTGTACGCAGTAACGTATGGTGAGGTATTGTTTTCTCTAGCCGCAATGCATCCATGTATTAACCATCCTTTATTGCAATGTAGTGCAGCTGATCAGTGGATATGTTAGCCTAGTGGTTATAGAAAAGTATGGATGGCTACTTTTACTAATGTATTGTGAATTGTTAGTATCTTGAGCGATATTCGATGCGTCTTTTATCATTATGGAACTGCAATACGATATAAACCATCAGTGAACAGAATATTCTAATGGCGATATTTCTGCCATAATTGCTATGCTCAGTACCTTTTTGTCGACTGGAGGTGTCTCTGGCGGTAATTCATCCAACCATTGAGAGTTCTAGAATTTCTGTAGAATGTAGATGATCTGTGAATAGAATTATCCAATGGATATAGCACGATGAAGACGACTATACACAGTACCGGGTTATCAATTTTGCATATATGAAGCGATAATTGATCTACGGATTTGTCATTAGAGAATTAATATGCAGCCTAAATCATCAGCGAAAAGATAAATCCGCTGGCTCTATTACCGTGTAGGTGGCGGCACTCAGTACTACGTTACCATTTGTAAAAGCCTCCAGCGACAATTTGTCCGTACATTGATAATTCTCGAATTGCTTTATAAATAAGGCGAACCGTTTAAGTAATACATCAATGGCCGTAGTACAGCGTTGATTGAAATTCTCAGTAAATTGCTGCCAAATGTTTGCATCTCTGGCAACAATTAATGTATCCATTGATCGCCGCTGAATTGCTATAAAATTTAAGTGGTCAGCCAATAGATTAAACGAATTTTTATAGAATTTAATATAGGGCTATACTCATTACTTTATAGTTAACTTTTAATATCCCTTGCAATAGCTTATCTATCCATTGCTCATTTTGTAGTTGCTGTAGAACATACATGATCAGTGAAAAGGTTAACGCAGGGGATATAGTACTGCGTAGATGTACATAGGGCTCTATATATGGCTATTCTGGTCACTGCATCGTCCTTTCTCAATATCTATGGCGACAATTGTCTTTTCTGATGATCATACTAGAATTGCAATCCTAGATAGTGGATGTTCAGTTTATGGATACATACGTGTACTATAGATCTGTGTAGAGGTATATACACAGTTCTGTATAGTCAGCTGTTAATATCTCTAGCGATAGCTGACCCATCCATTGACCATACTAGGATTGCTATAGAAATTACGGCGGATTCTCTATACCAATGGCTATAGTACTGTGTGGATGGCTGTACACAGTACTCTTCCTTCAGTCAATTTCCCTAGCTGCAATGCATCTTTCATTGATCACTCTAGAATTGCTGCAGGAATACGGTGATCAGTATATAGATTGACTCAATGGCTATAGCACTGTATAAGTGGCAGTACTCGGCAAGGTATAGTTAATCTTTTATGTCTCTAGAGATAAACGATCTATCCATTGATCTTTCTAGTATCGCTAAAGAATTTACATGATCAATGGACAGATTAATCCGCTGGCTATAATAAATGGCAGGTGGCTATGTTCAGCACTTTATTGTTAATCGCCAGTACCTCTGGATATAATTGATCCACCCATTGATCATTCTGGAATTGCCACGGAATTTTGGTGAACAGTCAATGGCTTCTACGAATAGGTATAGCTTTACATTCGTGGCCATGCTCAGCACTGTATGTGAAACTGGTAAGATCGCTAGCGATAATAAATCTGTCCATTCATCAATATAGAGTTGCTTTGGAATTTGCCTGATCATTGAAAACACTGATTCAATGCATCGATACTGTAAATGTGACAAAAATCCGCCATGTGTGGTCAAACGTTGATGCCTCTAGCGGTAACTGATCTATGAATTGATAATTCCCGAATTGTTATAGAATATCCCCTACCAGTGCATAGACTATTCCAATGGCTTTGGTACAGTGATGGTGGCTATACTGAGTACTGAATTGAAAATGGTAAATATTCGTAACAATATCCTATCAATCCACTGATCCATCTAGAATCACAATATAACCCGGGTTGACGAAGTGTAGGTCAATACGACAGCTGTAGAAGTCTGCAGATGGCTCATCACGTTCCTGCATTACACAGGTAGTGTACACAGTCTGTACACAGGCTGCAGAATAATGTAGATTTTCATGCTCAGTACTGTATTGACATATGTCAGCGACTCCTGCGACATTTGCTCTATCCGTTGATCATTGTAGACATGTTATAGCGTTTAAATCATAAATGAACAGACTAATCTACCGGTTAAAGTGCTCTGTCCGCGGGCGCACTATGCGCCTAACTGCCAGTTGTCAATGTCTACAGCCATAGCAGTACTACACATTGATCACTCTCGTATAGCTGTGGAATATGAATCACGAGTGAACAGATTGATTCAGCGGCTGCAGTGCTCAGCTGGTGAATGTTCTAAGAAACGTACAGCCAACTGGTCTTGCTTTAACTAGCCTATACGATGGTAACTCTCGAATTGCTGTGAATTCAATCATCAGCGAATAAATTTATACAACGTCTATATTTCTGTGATGATAGCTGCACCCAGTATGGTGTTGTCAGTTTTTAATATCTTGAAAGCTAAACGATCTGCTTTTTGGCATTTTAGAACAGCTATAAAATTTAAGTCATGAGTCAGCAGACTAATCAAGCAGCTGCAGTGCTCTGCCCGAGGACTATTTGCCATATTCACAATCGTGAATATCACCAGGCTTATCTGATATATACCTAGAATATGCATGGTTTGCGGCGGAACTTCAATCATGAGTGAGCAGATTAATGAAGCTGTTACATTTCTGTGATGATGGCTGTGATCTGTACTTTGTTGACGGCAGTTAAGTACACGAGATGTAATGGATCTTTGTTCTGCCACTCTAGAAATTCTATAGAATTAAAGTCATCACTCTGCAGATTCATCCAGCGGTTACAATGCTCTGATGTTGTATGTACTAAGTACCGTTCAGTCAACTGTAAATATCTCTAGTCATCCATCATACATGTTGACTATTCTAGAATTGCTGGGAATTCAATCATCAGTGAACAAATTTACACAACAGCTACATTTCTGTCATGATGGCTGTACTCAGTACTGAGTCGTTAGTTGCCAATATCTCCAGCGATAGTGGATCACTCCTTAGTCTTTCTACAACGGTCATAGGATTTCAAACATCAGCGAACAGATTTCAGGAAATGTTATACCATAGCGTTGATGACATCTCTCAGTACTGCATGGCATTCATTAGCATCACAACTGACATTCGTACTATCCATTGATGTTTATAGCGTTGAAATTGTGTTTGAATCATCATACAACTGATTAACCTAGAGCTACAGTGCTCCGACGTGGATGAACGATGTAGCGTACTCATAATTGTAAATATCTCAAGACATAAGTGATCTATACATTCACTACTCCAGAACGGCAGAGGAGCTTCAGTCATTAGTGAACAAATTAATCCAACTGCTAAAGTAAAGTCATGGTTGCTGGGCTCAGCACTGTGTTACCAATGGTTAGTATCTCGAGCTATAATGTATCTGTTCAGCTTAATTCTAGAGTTGCTATCGCATTCCAGCAATCAGTGAACAGATTAGTCCCACAGCTACAGTGCCCTGTATGTGCACGTATTAAATAACGTAACTCCAAATGTAAATACCTCTTGCCATAAGAGTTCCATAGATTTATCATCCTGGAACTGCTGTGGAATTTATATCATCATTTAAGGCATTAATACAACAGCTATATTACTGTGATGGCGGATGTACACAATACGCTATTGACGTATGTCAATATCTCTAGCAACTATTGCTCTGTCCACTGGTCATTCTACAACTACTAAAGGACATAGATTACCAGCGGACAGAATAATGCAGTTGCTATAGTATTGTGTATACGGACACACTCATGTCTTCACAGGAATTTATCAATATATCTTCCGATGTGTGATCCATCCGTCGATCATTCTAGAACTGCTATGGAGCCTAAATCGTTAGTGAACAGATTTATCCAACGTCTGTAGTGTTCTGCTTGTGGGTGTACTTATTAATGAAATGCCAATTGTAAATATGTCAAGCCATAACAGATATAGGCATTGATTTCGCTGAAATGCTGTGGAATTTAGATCATCAGTGATGAAATTATGAAGTCTGTAGTACTGTGTTGCTGACTGTACTATGCACTGTCTTGCCTGATGCTAATATCACGAGCGCTAATGGAACTCTCTTTTGTCATTCTACATCTGATATAGCACTTAACATATCATTGAACAGATCAACCCAAAGGCTATAGTGCTCTGCTGGTGGAAGTTCTAGGTACCGCACTGACAATTATAAATATATCAAGCCGCAGCAGATTTATACATGAATTGGTGAAGAGAGGGTGTTGAATTTCTATCATCAGTGAACAAATCACTCCAATGAGCGCAGTGCTTTAATGGTGGCGCTAATGTGTACATTTCTGGAGACTGTTAATATCACGAGCGGTAGTGGATCTGCCTCTTGCCATTCTATAGTTGCTATGGAATTTTAATCTTCACTGAGCAGATTAATACGACTACTACACTATCGTTGTGACGGCCGTACTCTGTACTATATTGACATATGTCAACGCCTCCAGCGATAATTGCTCTATCCATTAACCACTCTACAATTGCAGAAAAACTTATCTGTTCATCTAATAGATTACATAAATGGCAATAGCAGTGCAAAGACGGCTACACTCAGTTGTCCACTGTCATTTGTCCATATCGCTACCGATATATGGTCAATCCATTGATCATACTGGAGTTGCTGAACAGATTATAACATCAGTGAACGGACTATTCCAACGACTTGTGTGATGTGTTGGTGGATGTACCATGCACTGTACCGAAAGTTACAGACATCACTAACATTAACTGGCCTATGCATTGGCTATAACTGAAAAACTGTGGAATTTATGTGATCAGTGATCATATTTATCAAGTCGCAACGGTGTTGTGTTGGTAGATGTACTAAGTACCGTAATGTCTATTGTGAGTACACCTGGCCATATCTGCTCTGTACATTGATTATTCTGGCAAACTTCGGGATTTCAAGTCTTTAGTGAAGAAATTAATCCAGCGGCTAAAGCACAACGATTTTGGCTATAATCAGTACTGTTTTGAAAGTTGCTAATATCTCGAGCTACAATGGATGTGCCCCTAATCCATCTGGAATTGCTATAGAATTTGAATCTTCTGTGAAAGTATTAACCAAACGCCTACAGTGCGCTGCTGATGGCGACACTCAGTGGTGCTTTGACAGTTTTCAACGTCTCCAGCGACAATTGCTTTATCCATTGTCCGTTCTAGAATTGATGAAGTATTTACGCGACCAGCGGACAGATTAATCACCTGCCACAGTGCTGTGGTGATGGCCATGCACAGCATTGCATTGACGTGTATCACTGACACCAGCGGCAATTGCTCTATCTATTGATCATTCCACAATTGCTGACGAACTCAGGTGTTCAGTGAACATATTAGTTCAACGGCTGTAGTATCTTGTACATGGCTACACTCGGTACCTTATTGTCAATTCTTAATATCTCTGCCGATATTTGACATATCCGTTGATAGTTGTATAATTGCTATAGAATGTTAGTCATAAGCGTACCGATGAATCCAGCGGCTACAGGGTTCTGGCGGTGGATGTACTTATCATCGTGCTGTCAAATGTAAATATCTCCAGTCACAACCTTTCTACACAATGTGTGATGATCACTGTACTCAGGACTGCTACGTCAATTGTCAATATCGTGAGGGATAATCAATCTGTCTTTTGTCATTTCAGAATTGTAAGAGAATTTAGGTCATGATTGAACAGGTTATTCCAACGGAAAGAGAGGTCTGCTGTCGGATGTAACAAGTACCGTTATGTCAACTGCAAATATCTATGCCCATTACGGTACAATTTATTGGTTATTCTGGAATTGCTGCGGAAATTAATTCATCGGTAAAGGAGTAGTCCAACTACAGCAGCAATGAGTTGATCGCAGTACTCAGCCCTGCTAAGTCAAATGATAGTATCTCGAGCGAAAATGGGTGGTTCCTCTGTCACCCTGGTATATCTGTAGAAATTAAGTCATCAGTATATGGAAAGTTTAACGGCAACGTCTCGCTGTTGATGGACGAGGTAAGTACCTTACTGTAAATTGTAAATTGCTCTAGTAATAACAGTCCTATACATTGACTATTCTAAAGTTCCTGTTGAGTTCAGCCATCCGTGTACAGATTAATGAAGCTGCTACCGTGCTCCGTTGATGGATATGATCAATACTGTATTAACATGTGTGAAATCCTCCAGAGAATGTTTGTCTATACTCTGACCATTCTACAATTTCTATAGAGCGCATATGATTAGCGAACAGATCAGTCCAATGGCTTTAATATTGTGAAGACGTCTACACTAAGTACTGTGTTGTCACCTGTCAATACCCATATCGACAAATGATATTTCCCCTCATCCTTCCAGAATTGTTACACAGTCTAAATCGTCAGTGAATAGATTTATACAACGGCTTCAATGCTCTGCTGGTGGACGTGCGAAGTACCGTAATGTCAATTGTTAGCGACAACTGATTTGTTCATTGATTTTTCTCGAATCGCTAACATTAGAGAACGAATCATTAGAGAACAGGTTAATCCAACGGCTACAATGCTCCGTTTATTGATGTTCTGAGTGCGGTAGAGGCAATAGCCTCTAGCCATAACTGATATATATACATATATACAGATTATTCTAAATTTGCTGTGGAATTGATGTCATGCGTGAACAAATTCGTCCAACTTCCACATTGCATGGATGATGGCTGCACTCAGTACTGTTTTGTGAAGTGACAATGTGATCTATTGGTCGATGTACTTAGTACTGCACTGTAAGTTGTAAATATCTCTAGCCACAACTGAACTATACATCGATTATTCCGGAATGGCTGTTGAATATAGGTCATTTGTGAATAAAGCTGAAAAACGGCTACATGTACCGTGGTAATGGATGTACTCTCTATTGTATTGTCAATGCTTACTATCTCGAGGGATAACTGACTCTAGAATTGCTAGTGAAATTAACCCCTTCGGTGCTAGTGCCACCACAAGGCGGCGAGCACGGAACTCGCCGTGTATATTACTGCCGCCGGTTGGCGACGGCCTTGAAACGTCGTCGGTGTACTGCCGTCGGCAGTTGGCCTTACCCACGGAATGCCCTGTGGGTCCTACCGTCGCCTATCGGCGTCGTCCACGAAACATCCTCTGGGTGTTACCGACGCGAAGTCTAAAATCGGCTGCGATGGCAGGTCATGTGGATATGAACACTCTGTGTAGTACGCGTTACCGTACAGTCCCCTGTTTAAAATTCCGGCTGTTCCAATTGTTCCATTATATATTTTATTCCATGAAGTGACGTTTCTGGTGTACCGTTCATCCCTTTGCTTAGAACAGGCTGTATAACTAAATGTGAACTGTCACACGAAGCTACACTGTTCGCTTTGTCCTTATCGTTTTATACTAATATCTTTATTATTTATTCTTAGTTTGCGATAATGGAACACATGATTTGTATCAATAACATATACTTTAAATAATATACTCTGAACAAATAAATGTAATTTTAAAAAGTTAAGCGTCAGGTCCGATTTGTTCGCTTTTCCCGCTTCTCCGCGAGATAAGATTCTGTCAAAATCGGTTTTCGGCCGAGGATTAGCTTAGGCTATCGTGCTTTCGCGGCTGACGGTGCAGCCACGCTTATGGAATATTTCCGCTTACCACGGACGCACAACTACGGCCAAACCCTTCGTAGCAAAAGGGCTAAATCGTCTGAATAGATTGATCCATGTATAGTACCGCCTTGATTACTGCACTCTGTGCTATATTGACAACTGTCAATATTTCTCGCGGTAATTAATCTGACCCTTAATTATTCTAGAATTGGTGTAGAAGAAAGGTGACGATTGGGCAGATTAACCCAATGTACCTTGGCATGTGCCTGCCTGCTTAGATTGCTATACTCAGTGCTTTATTTTCAATTGCCAATCCTCTTAGAGATAATTCATCTATCCTGTGATAATTCTACAACAGGAATATTACCTATATCATCTTAGAGTAGGTTGGAACGGTGGTTGGCGTTCTGCATTGATGGATGCGATCAGTACTGTATTGCGTATGGTTAATATCCCGGAATACGACTGGCTTATACTTTCATCAATACAGTATTGCTACAGAATTCAAGTCGCATTTTAACTGGTGAACACAACCGCTACTGTGATATGTTGTTGTACGTACTATGTACAGTGCTATAAGATGAAAATATCTGTAGCTATAACCGAAACATACATTGAATATAACAGAATTCCTATGGAATTTAACTCATCTGTGAATAAATTAATCCAACGTTTACACTTTTGTGATTATGTACTCTCTTGTACTCTGTACTGTATTGCCAATTATTATTATCTCGAGCGATAATGAATCTGTCATGTGTCATTCTAGAATTACTATATAATTTCATTCATCAGTGAACAGAATGACCTTACGGCGACACTGCTCTGCTGGTAGGTGTATTAAGTACCGTACAGTCAAGTGGACGTATCTCTAGCCTTAACCATACTATACACTGATTATTCCTGAGTTACACTGGAATATGCATCATTAGTGGTCAAAGTAATCCAACGTCTATATTAGCATGAGGAAGGTTGTAGTCAGTACCTTTTTGTCGAGGTATGGTGGATCTGCGTATCGCCATTCTGGCATGGCTTTGGCATTAACATCACAGGTCAAAGAATTATAACGGCTACAGTGCTGTGATCATGGTTGTATTAATCACTGCAATGTCAGTTGCAAGCATCGCTAGGCATGACCGTAATATACATTGAATACTCTTGAATGGCGGCAATAATGTTAATGAAATTGTCAATTGACATGACAGTCCTAAGTACATGCAACATCACAGCAACGTGGCCGTTGGAATGGTATTTACTATTGACAGTAACGGTACACAGTATTACCAGCCACAGTGCATTGTATCCGTTGGAACATTACCATCAGTGATGATTTATGTCCTGTGACAATTCTGGAATAGCTAAGTTCAGATCAATTATCACTCGAGGCATAAGCATTTGTCTGCGCAGAACTTACTATGGCCATTATCACAGCAATGTAGCCGTTGACTGCATTTTTCGCTGAGGACGTATATTCCAGGTGCAATTCCAGAATTACCTTTGCGCTGCGTGGTTATGTCTAGTGATACCTACTACTGACGGTACAGCTCCCATTACATCTACCAAAAGATCGCTGTTGCCTTTCGATTAACCACTTCACTGATGATTTTGTGTGTATGAAAATTCTAGAACGGAAAAATGCATGTCCATTATCACTCGATACATTAGCAATTGACGACACTGTACTGAGTGTAGCAATCACCACGGTGCTGTTGAGGTTGCGTCACTTGTTCACTGATGATGTAAGTTGCAAAGCCATTGTGGGATTATCGGTATATAGTACGGTTGTGGCTAGGGATATTTGCAACTGACAGTACGGTACTCAGTACAAACACCAACCGATCACCGTAGCCGCCGGAGTAATCTGTTGAATGATGATTTAAATTCTATAACATATCTAGAATGACAAAACACATATCCAATGACCCTGGAGATATTATCAATTAAGAACACAGTACATATCTCAGCCATCATCACAGTGATGCAGACATAGGACTACCCTATTCACTGATGACGAAGATTCCAAGGTATTTCCAGAAACCCCTACGTACAGTACGGTTAAGCCTAGTGGTACTTACTGTTGACAGTAAGGTAGTTAGTAGCACTGGCAGCAGGGCATTGCATCCGTTGGAATAATCTCTTCAGTGTTGATTTATATTACATAACTGTCCCAGAACGACAGAATACAGATCCATTATCCCTCCAGGAGACTGCAATGGACAACAGAGTACAGAGTACGGATACCATCACATTACTGCAGCCGTAGGATTAGTTTAATCATCGATGATATATATTCCCTGACCGTTCTTGGGTAGTCAATATATTGTACGGCTAGGTCTAGGGACATTTACAATTTTCAGTACTGTGCGTAATACATCGACCGACAAAGCACTGTAGCGGTTGAATTAATCTGTTCAGTGCTGATTTAGATTTTATAAAAGCTCTAAAATGATAAAACACAGATACATAATCCCTCGAGACATTAACAATTGACAACATAGTACTGTGTACAGCCATCATACCATTGATGTAGCCGTTGGACTGCATTGTTCACAGATGATGTGAGTTTTAGGCTAATTCTACAACAACCAACGTATAGTAGGGTTATGGCTAGTGATACCTGCAAAAGCCACATCTGTACTTAGCACATCCACCAACGGAGCATTGTTGCGTTGGATTATTCTTCTCACTGATGATGTCTACGGTAGAGCAATTCTATAAAGAAAAGTGAAGATCCGTTGTCCCTCGAAATATTAAGGTTCGGAGACACAGTTCTGTGTACAGCTATCATCTAATTATCGTAGCCCTTCCATTACTATATTCACAGATGATGTAAATTATAAAGCAATTGTAGGATCATCAGCGTAATATACGGTCATGGCTAGGGACGTATACAATTGGCAGTACGGTGCTGAGAACATCCACCAGCATTACACTGCAGCCGTTTGTATACTCTGTTCAGTGATCATTTAGGTTCAATAGCGTTACCTAGATGACAAAGAACAGGTCCATGGTCCCTCGATACGTTAGCAATTGATCAGACAGTACTGGGTACAGCCACCATAACTATAACGTATATGTTTGACTACTTTGTTCACTGATGACACAAACTCCAAAGATATTCTGGAATAATCAATGTATGATGGTATCGTCGCGGCTAATCGTACCCCCAATTGACAGCATGGCACCCTATACGTCCACAAGTAGAGCAATATATTGGTTGGATTAATCAGTACAATGATGATTTAGATTGTATAGAAGTTCAGGAATAACAGCTAATATATGATTTGCCCCGTGAGAATTTAGCAACTGACTACACAGGACAGGGTGCAGCCATCACCACTCTACTGTAGCCGCTGGATTAGTTTCTTCAGCGATGATATAAATTGCAAAGCAATTCTTGAATTGCCATTGTATACAACGCATACGTCCTTAGATATTTCCATTTCAAAGTACGGTACTCATTACATACACACATATAGCGCTTTAGCCGCTCGATTAATGATCAAAATGATGATATAAATACTATAACATTTTTAGAATGACGAAATACGTATCTACTGGCGCTCGACATATTAACAATTGAAAACACAGTACTTAGTACAGCCATTATCACAGTTACGTAGCCGTCGGACTGCTTTGCTCGCTGATCATCTAAAGTCCAAAGAAATTAAAGAATACCGTATATATAGCACTGCATGGAAAGTGTTATTTACTATTGTAAGTATGGCATTAAGTACATCCTCCAGCTGATCATTATTGCCGTTGTATTAATCTGTTCACTGACGATGTACGTTACACAGCATTACAAAAACCAGAAATGCGAATTCATTATGCATAGAGATATTTCATATTTACAGCACAGTACTGAGTACAGCCATCATCACAGTATTCTGACGGATGAATAGCTTCGTCCACAGATAACATCTTCTCCAAAGCAATTCTAGAATAATCAATGCATAGTACTGCTATGGTTGGGGTTCTTTCCAACTGACAGCGCCGTACGTAGTACATGACAGATATAGCACTGTAGCCGCTGAAATAACACGTCCAATGATGATTTGAACTCTATAACATTACTAGAACGGCCGAATACATATCCACAGAGTCCAGAGATATTAACAACTGACGACACAGTAATGACGACATCCATCGTCACAGTAATGTAGCAGTTTCACTACTTCGTCCACTGATGATGCAAATTCGAAAGCAGTTATAGAACAAGCAATGTACATTACGGTTATGGCTTGAGATACTTCCAATTGAAATTACGGTACTTCGTACACCTACCGACACAGCACACATGCTGTTGGATTAAACTGTTCAATAATGATATAAATTATATAACAGTTGATAATGTCAAAACTCCGGCACACTATCCCTCGTTATATCATCAATTGACAACACAGCACTGATTACAGCCATCATCACAGTAATCTAGACACCGGGATGCATTCCTCACTCATTATTTAAATGCCTAGGCACTTCTAGAATAACCTATGTATACTACGAACGTGGCTATTGATGGTTATATTTCACAGTACGGTGACAGGTACATCCGCCAACATACGGCTGTTGCCGTTGGAGTAATCGGATCGCTGGCGATGTATATTCCACAGCAATTCTAGAAAGAGAAATGCAGGTCCATTTTACATCGAAATGTTATCTGCTGAAGACACAGTACTCAGTACTGCCACTATCACAATATTGTAACGGCTGTATAACACTGTTTACTGAAAATGACAGTTCCAAAGCAATTCTAGGATAATAAATGTATGCTACGGTTATGGCTAGAGATATTTACAGTTGACTGTACGGTACTTCGAACGCCCACACGTAGAGTACCGTTGCCCTTGGATTAATCCGTTCAGTGATGATTTATATTCTATAACAGTTCTTGAACGGCAAAGTACAGATCTATAATCACTCCAGATATCAGCAATTGATAACACACAAGAGAATACTGATGATGTACGTTCGAAGCTGATTCTAGAATAACCTATGTATAGTGCGGTTATTGTTAGTGATACTTGCAGTCGAAGTACGGCATGTATTACATCTAATAATAGGGCACTGTTGCCGTGGAATTATTCTGTACACTGATGGTGTGTACCCTACAGAAATTCTAGTGCGAGAAATGCAGATTCATCATCCCTCGAGGTATTATAGATTGACAACACAATACAGAGTGCAGAAATCTTCACGTTATGGTGAAGGTTGTATAACCTTGTTCACTGATAATTTCGGTTCCATGCAATTCTAGGATCATCAAAGTATACTGCGGGTAATACAAGAGATATTTACAAATGACATTAAGGTACTACGCACATCTAGCAGCAGAGCACTGTAGCCGTTATGATATCCTTTTCAATGATGATACAAATTCTACAAACACTCCAGAATGACAAAACATATATCCATTATCCCTTGAGATATTAAAAATAGACAACACGTTGCTGAGTACAGCGGCCATTACGGTACAGTAGCCTTTGGAATAATTTTCTCAATAATGATGTAAGTTCCAAAGGGATTTTGTAATTATGAATTTATAGTACGGTTATGGCTTCATATATGCCCATTAGTACGGTACTTAGTAAATCTACCAGCAGAGCACAGCAGCCGCAGTATTAATCTGTTCAATGATGATATCGATTTCCTAGGAATTTTAGAACCAGAAATGACAGATACATTATCCTTTGTTATTATTTATTTATTAGCAATTCACAAGATAGCACTGAGTATAGGAATAATCATATTAGTGATACGGTTGAATAACATTTTTCGCTGATAATATCATTTACAAGTTATTTTAGAATATTCAATGTGTAAGACGGTAATGGCTAGAGGAAATTGCAATAGAGAGTAATGTACTTTATAAATCCATCAGTGAAGCACTGCAGGCGCTGTATTAATCTGCTCACTCATGATTTCTACTTTATACCAATTTTAGAATGACAAATCATAAATCCATTATACCTCGCTACATTATTAATTGACAACACAGTACAGAGTACAGCATTCATCACATTAACGTAGCTGTTGGAATACTTTGTTCACTGATGATGTAAATTTCACAGCATTTCTGGAAAAAAATGTATATTACTCTTATGGCATGAGACACTTCCAATTCACATTAATATACTTTGTGCATACGCAAACAGAGCACTGTTGCCACTGGATTGGTCTGTTCAATGACGACACAAATTTTATAAGAAATTCAGAGTGAGAAAATACAGGCACACTGTTCTTCGAGGTATCGACGTTTGACAGCAGTGTACAGATTACAGCCATCGTCACAGTGATTTGAACGTTGTACTACTTTGTTAAGTGATGATGCATATTCCTACGTAGTAATGGAATAACCTATGTCTACCACGCTAATGGCTAGTGATGTTTACACTTCTCATTACGGTAATTAGTACATATACCAATGTAGCACTGTTGCCGTTATGTAATATTGGTCACTGAAAACGTATATTCTACAGCAATCCTAGAACGAGCTACGCAGGTCCATTATCCCTCGAGATATTAGCAGTTGACAAAAAAGTACTGAGCACAGCCACCATCACATTTTTGCAGCGGTTGAATAGCTATGCCTACTGATAATATATGTTCCAAAGCAATTCTGGAATAACCAACTTATTGTCCGGCTGTGGCGAGGGGTATTTCCAACTGACTGCACGGTACCCAGTACATCAACCAGCAGAGGACTGGAGCCGCTGTAATAATATGTTCAATGATGATTTCTATTTCATAGCTGTTCCATAGTGGCAAAAGACGGATCCATTATCCCTCAAGGTATTAACAAATTACAATATAGTAATGAGTACAGTCATTATCACGGTACTATAGCCGTTGGAATACTTTGTTCACTGACGATAGAATTCCAAAGTGACTGCTGAAATATGTATAACCTTGACAACCGCTTTGTCAATGAGTTTGTACAGTGTGAGGTGCCAGCTGAGCTAGAGTATTAGGAAAAGCTTCCGCGAGGCGTGCTTCACGTGACTCATGTTTGCTTGTGTGAAGAAGCATGGAAGAAGAGAGAGGATGTAGCGTCGTATAAATGTGTTAATAAATAAGAAGATATAGGTGACATCGAAGGTTGTAGATGAGAGCATCTCATCCTATTAATACTTATAATAAATGCTATTATGGGAAGTATGGATATTTTGTGCTTACGTACCTCATTTACTGACATTGCTGCATTCCGTGGTTTTCAACACGTGCTCGGTGAGGAAGGTTATGAGGACATACGGGATAGTGAACCCTATACAGAGAAACATATTGAGAAAGCATCCAGACTGAAATTAAATAGATATATAAAGCTACTGAAGGAAAAGGAAAAAAGGAAAAATGAGAAAAAGATAAATAAGGAAAAAATAAAAAGAAAAGGTCGGGACATGATGCTGCAAAGCTTCCAACCCTTTACAGGAGTGATTACAAAGAATGGAAATAGATAGTTGCTCCGTATCTGAAATGACAAAAGCACTACGAACCGGCTATGTGTATAACGTTAACAGCAGAAAATGAAACTGACGGGAATAATTTGAATTCAAGAGCGATGAATTATATATACTGTAGCATATGGAACGAGCAACTGGGGTTCGTGAGTGAATTGAATACGGCGAAAGAAGTCATGGATAAATTTGATGGTATATATCTACAAAAATCTACAGCACTACGGATATGTATCAGAAACGAATTGGATCGAATGAGATTTAAATATTGCGACGATTGAAGTTCATTCTTTTGAATTTTGAGAAAAGCTTTAATGAATTGAAGCGTGCAAGTGCTGAAATTACGGAAAGTGAAAAACTACATAATATGTCAAAAATGCTACCAGAATCACTGTGCAACGTTTGTGATTTGATAGGCACAATGAATGCAGAGTATCGCGCCTACGAGATTCTGAGGAGCAAAATCACCATGTGGGAAACCCAAGGAGTATCAGAAAATGGCAAAAGGATTTCAAGTGCATTTAAACTCGATATGAAAACTGTAAAGTGCCACAAATGTGGAAAAGATGGAGACATAGCACGAAATTGTCAAAATACAAGTAGACCAAGTAGCAGTTGTGGTTCTCAATAGCAAGGAGGGGACAGCCAACCCTGGCAGCAACAATCTGCTCATCAAGAATTTCGAGGCCGAGGAGGTCGAGGTTATGGTCAACGTGGACGTATTGCGAACCAGAAAGACCGTGGCAGGGCTTGGCAGCCGTACCACGATGGAACGCGGCAACACGATGCAAGTGACCCATACATCGTCAGAAACTATATCCAAGGAACTGGATTCCTTCTGACTCAAGTTCAACGGGAAGAGAATGAGGATGAATATTTGTGTAATATGAGTGCGTGCAGTTGTGTGACATAGAAAACGGATTGGGCATTTCATAGTGGATTTTTGAATCATATTGTGAATGATGACAGTTTTTTTTCTGAAAATGTTACATTAAAAACCCTATAAATGTTAAAAATGGGTAAGTTCGTGTACTAAATGGGACAAAGTGGGAAAAATTGTTACTTCCTTGAAGCTTATAGACAGAAAATTGAAATAACAATGTCCAATGTATTTTGTGTAAAAGGAACGGATAAAAATTTACATTGTTATGCGAGAATAACAGATGAGAATGAAATTGTAACGATAGGTAATGCTTTAGAAACCTATGATATGTATTAAAAATAAATTGGAATGGCTCATAAAGAATACGTTTTATACAAAGTCAGTAACTCTACAGAAAGATATCAAACTTATGCCAAAAGCGTTGAATGGATGACACAGAAAGAAATATTACACCGAATCTTAGATCATGTAAATTCTAAATACTTAAATTTGATGTGTTAGAAAAGATTAGTTGAAGAAATATCAGAAAATTTTGAGCATACTTTACTATAATGTGGGTCGTGCATTCAAAGCAAAATGCTCAATTACCCATTTCGAAACAATAGCAGCAGATCATGCAAAATGCTTGAGATAGTACACACAGAGTGATATGCGCCAC
Source organism: Eufriesea mexicana (assembly GCF_001483705.2). Classification (NCBI taxonomy): domain Eukaryota; kingdom Metazoa; phylum Arthropoda; class Insecta; order Hymenoptera; family Apidae; genus Eufriesea; species Eufriesea mexicana. The sequence continues at coordinate 53,633 of NW_016912944.1, read as the reverse complement.
ACCATACAGCAGAATATGATGCATCAAAGTATTTCTGAACCTTCATTCATGACTTTAGTAAATGTGCTGTAATTTAACATTGAAATCTGAGAATGACGTTTCTGATTGCCTTGTAGACTGTATAAGTGGGGCAGAAAATTTAACTATCTCAAAGCAAAGTGACTAATGTTTGGCAATGGAAAGGAGCATATTAATAATGAAATGCATAAATTAATTCGTGAAAAGGGAATTCCCTTAGTGCCTTGTCCACCTTATGTCCATGAGCTGAACGGAACAGCTGAGCGTTACAATAGGACTATAATGAGTTCGGCTAGATGCTCACTCTCAGATTGGAAATTAAATAATACCTATTCGCCTGAAATAGTAAAAGATGCTGCATGCCTGAGAAATAGGTTTTTATCAAATACCGTTGAAATGAAAACTCCTATCGGAATATTTTTCAAGGGAAAGCCACATATTGCAAACTCGAAATTGTATGGGTGTAAAGTTTTTATAAGTGAACCAAGGAATAAACGAAGGTCCAAGTGGGATAGGAAAGCTGATGCTGGTATATTGGTGGTATACGAAGATACTGCTTATAGGGTGTTAATTAACAATGAAGTTATTGTTGCTGGACACGTAGGTATTATAGAAGATGAAATACTATTCAGATTTAACGGAGGAGATGCATCTGATGGTGCATCGATTGAGAACGTAGGTGAAGGAGCTGAGTCTGAAAGAACACATGGAAATGTGATTTAAAAACGTTGAACATGAAAAGGTTATTAACAGAAATAAAAATGAGGACGAGTATCTTATCGACATTGACCCAGAACTGAGAAAATCCGTACGTCAGACAAAAGAACGTGGGAGGTACGACTCTAAATAGCACTATATATATATATGCAAATTTTTTAAATGCAGACAGTCCAGGGTCCAATGACGAAGCGTTAAGTGGAAATGAATTTGACTTATGGAGTGAGGCAGTGAAAGGCGAGATAAATAGCTTAGGAAAAATGAAACCTGGGAGGAGGTGTACAAGCCTGAAAGCAAGAAAATTTTACATTTATAATGGGTTTGTACCTATAAGCCAGATGGTCGAAAAAAGCAATACTGGTTGTATGCGGTTCTCAACAATATGACGTACTGGAAGTGCTATATCCCAGTGGCAAACATACAGTCAATAGAATTGTTATTAGCATACTGTTGTAATTATGAGTTAACAATAACACATGTGGACATGGAAACCGCATTCTTTAATGGAAATGTTAAATCTGAAGTGTTTGTCAAGCAACCAGTGGGTTAAAGTGATATGAGTGGAAAAGTATACAAGTTGAGAAAGGTATTGTATGTAATTCGTGAAATCCCTAGATCTTGGTATGAATGCTTTGATGAATACATTATAAAAATAGGATTTCGCAGAAATGAGAATGGTTATTGTTTATAGAGAGAAACACAAAGAAATGAACGAATATATTTAGCTTTGTTTGCAGACGATTTACTGATTTGTGCAAGAAACGGAGATATATTTATGGGAATTAAAGCTAAGTTATCAAAATGTTTGCAATGAAAGATTTAGGTGAAGTGAAACATTATGTAGGAGTAAACACAGATTACGATTTTAAAAAGGGTATCATGAAATTCGATCAGAAAAAGTACATTCAGACTTTAGCAAATAGATGCAAGATTGAGAACATTAAATTACATTGTACACAGGTGGAGCAAAATTTGAACCTGGAAACCTTACAATCGGCCTCAATTGAAATGAAATACAGAAACCTCATGATGTAAGTTCAATGGCTATTCTGGAATAATCTGTGGATGATATGGTTATGGCTTGAGATATTCACAATGGACAGCGCGGTACGTATTACATACCGCGATATAGCACTGTAGTCGTTGGGTTAAACATTTCAATGGCGATTTAGATTCTATAAAAAGTCCTAGAATGACAAGACACAGATCCAGGACCTCGAGAAACTAACAAATGAATTCACAGCACTGAGTACAGCCATCATCACAGTTATATAGCTCTTGGACTGCTTTGTCCACTGATGATGTCAATTCGAACGTTATTCTAGAATAACCTATGTATGGTGAAGTTATGGCAAGTGACATTTACAATTGAAAGTATTGCATTCAGTACATCTCTTCAAATAGAGCACCCTTCCCGTCGGATTTAATTTCTCACTGAAGTTGTAGTTTCCAATGCAATTGTAGAATGGAAAATGAAATTCCATTATTCCTCCAGAAACTAACAGGTGACGTCGAAGTACTGAGTACAGTAATCATAACAGTAATGTAGCCGTTGGACTGCCTTGGTCCCTGATGATGTGAATTCGAAAGTGACTCTAGAATCACCTACGTATAGTGCAGTCGTCAAAAGTGTTATTTACAATTGAAGGCACGGCATTTAGTACATCTTCCAATAGCGCACTATTGCCGTGGATTTAAATAGTTCTCTGAACATATATATCATACAGTAATTGTAGAATGAGAAAGGAATATCCGTCATACATCGGGAAATTGTCAATTGCCGGCACAGTACTGAGAAGAGCAATCATAACAGTAATGTAGCAGCTAGACTAATTTGTCACTGGTTATGTAAATTACAATGCAATTCTGAATTAACGTTCCGGTAATTAGTACATCCAGCAACACAGCACTATTGCCTTCAGATTAAGCTGGTCACTGACGTATATTGAACAGAAGCTTTAGAACTAGAAGTGCAGATCCATCATCCCTCGAGGTATTAGCGATTGACAACACAGTGCAGAGTGCAGCCATCGTCAGAGTATGGTAACGGTTAAATAACGTTGTTCACTGATAATATAAGTTCCAAAATAACACTAGAATGATCAGTGTATAGCGCGGTTATGGCTGGAGATATTTAGTTGTGGCTGTAAGGAACATCGTACATCTACCAATAGAGCACTAATGCAGATGGATTAATCTGTCTAATAATGATTAAGATTCTATAACACTTCTAGAATGACAAAATGAGAATCTAATATCTCTCTAGACATTAACAATTGTCTACACAGTACGGTGTACAGCCATTATCAGTGATAAAGCAGCTGGACTTGTTTGCCTACTGCTGATGTTAATTTCAAAGCAATTCTCTAATAATCAGTGTATATTACGGTTATGACTCGAGGTGATTCAAACTGACGTTACTGTACTTACTCCATCAAGCATTATAGCACTGTAGCCGTCCAAATAAACGGTTCAGTGATGATTTAAGTTGTATAACAATTATATAATTGCAATATACAGTTCCACTATCACTCGAGATTTCAACGACTAACAACTCTGTACACAGTACAGCCATCATCACAGTAATGTAGACGTGGGAGCTCTTTGTTCACGGATAACGAAGGTTCCAATGCAACTCTAAAATTTTCAACGAACATTACGGACATGGCTAGAGATGTTTAAAGTTGTCAGTACAGCACTCATTACATCCACCTCTATAATGCTGTAGCGGTTAGATTAATCTGTTGAATGATGAATGAAATGCCAGAACAACTCTAGAATGACAAGATACAGAATCTCTGTCCCTCGGGATATTAGCAATTGACGACTCACTACTGTGTGCAGCCGACAACACGGTATTGAGAGGGTGAATATCATCATTCACTGATAATGATAGTTCCAAGATAATTCTAGAGTAATCAATATATACTACGGATATGACTAGGAATATTAACAAATGACGGTACGGTACTTCGTAAATCTACCAGTAGAGCACTGTAGCCGCTGTATTAATATGTTCAATGATGATTAAGATATTTTACATGTTCTAGAATGACAAAGGGAGTTTCATTAACCTCAGAGATATTTACAATTGACATCACACTACTGAGAACAGCCATCATCACAGTAATGCAGCCGATGGACTTCTTTTTTCACTGACGATATAAGTTCCAATGCAATTCAGGAATAATCAATGCATACTACGGTTATGGCTTGAGATATTTCCGACCGACAGTAGGGTACATAGTACATAAACCAGCAGAGTAATGCAGACGCTGTGCTAATCTGTTCAATGGTGAATTAGGCATATTAGCAAATCTAGAAATGCAAGGGACAGATCCATTATGCCTGAAGAACTAAAGATTGACAACAAAGTACTGAGTACAGCCACCATCACAGTACTGTAGCGGTCGAATGACATTTTCCACTTGTAGCACCAGTTCCAAAATAATTCTACAGTAATCAATGTATGCTACGGTTGTGGCTAGAGATATTTACAATTGACATTACGTTACATATTGTATCCACCAATATAGCACACTAGCCGCTTGTTTAATATCTTCAATGTTGATTTAAACTATATAACAATTCCAGGATGACAAAGTGGAGGTCCAATGGCCCTCGCGATATTAACAATTGACAACACACTACTGAGCGCAGCCATCATCAATGTGATGCAGCCGTTGGACATGTTTTTCCACTGATGATATAAATTCGAAGGTGATTCCAGAATGAGCTATGTGTAGTGTGGGTAATTCCTGATATATCTCCAATTGAGGTTACGGTACATAATACATCCACCAATATCGCACTATAGACGCTTGATTAAACTGTTCAGCGATGATTTGAATTCCATAGCAATTCTAGAATGACAAAATACTGTTTCACTGTTCCTCGAGATATTAACAATTGGCAGCACAGCACACAATACAGCCATCATCATTGTAATGTGGGCGCTTCATTACTCCCTCGCTTAGGGCTTAATTTCTACAGCAATCCTAGTATAGTCAATGTACAGATCGGATATGGCTAGAGGTATTTACAATTAACATTACTTTACGTTGTACAACGACATGCAGAGCACAGTTGCCGTTGGGTTACTCTTTTCACTGATGATTTATACCCTATCGCAATTTTTGAGGGATCAATGGATACACCATTATCCTGTAGTTGTATTGACGAATGACAATACAGTACTGAGTGTTGCCATCTACAAAATACTTTAACGATTGCATTAATCTATTCGCTGGCCGTTTCATTCCCTTGGCAACTGCAGAATGACAGTAGAATAATGTAGTATGGTCAGGTACGGCTGCAGAAGTTAGGTGTTCATTGAATGGTCTAATCAAGTGATAATTGCAATCAGTAGTTGGCTATGCCCGGTACTGTATTTTAAATTGCGAAGGTCCCTATCTAAAATTGATCTATACACTGATAGTTGTAGAAATGCAATATAAAGTACATGATCAGAGGAATGCCTAATACAGCGGCCGTAGCCCGTTTAATTTCTATACTCAGTAGAGTATTTTTAAACGATCGCATCTCCAGGTATAACTCATTGAACCCTTGATCATTCAAGAACGGCTGTAGGCGTTAAAGCTTCAGTGAACAGATTAATTCCATGGCTATAGCATTATGTAGATGGCTATGCTCATTACCGTATTAACAATCATCAATGCTTCGAGCGAAAATTTGTATACACATTACTCATCCTGCAATTGCTGTTGAAGTTAAACGATCAGCGAAAATATTATCCAATGGATATCGCACAGCGTAGACAGCCACACTCAACGTTGTACGTTCAATTGTCTATATCTAAAGTGATAATTGTTCTATCCATGGATGGTTCACGATTAGCAATATAACAGGTATGATCAGAGGATGAGTTGCTACAATGGCTGCTTTAATTTGTCGATTGCTACGCTCAATAGTGCTTTTCCAATTTCTAATAGCGCTGGATAGAACTGATTCATACCTTCATCATGCTCGAACTGCTGTAGAATTATTTTCATCACTGAACAGGTTAATCTGACAGCTAGACCGCTCTGTTGGTGTATATAATAATTACCATACTTTCTAATGCATATATCTCTAACCATAACTGATATACACATTGGTCATCCTGGAGCTGCTGCGTAATATAGATATAAGTGGACAAATAATTCCAACGGCTACAGTACTGTGATGTTGGCTGTACTCAGTACTCTCTTGTCAAATGTTAACATCTCAATCGATAATTGATCAAACTTTTCTCATTCTGGAAATGCTGCAGAGCTTATAGTATCATTAAACAGATCAATGCAACGGTTGCAGTGGAGATTTAGCTTCGGTTCTCTGTACTGTACTCTCACAGCTTACTGTCTGGAGCGATAATTGATATTCCGTTCGTCATTTCAGAAATGCAGCAGAATTTTCGTACTCAGTGAATATATTCATCCAACTGCTTGAATGCTGCGTTCATGAATGCACTTTGTGCTGTACTGATGTCTGTCAATATCTCTAGGTGTAGTTAATCCGTAAATTAGTCATTCTAGAATTTACATAGAACATAGATGATCTGCGAATAGATTAAACCAGTGGGCATGGTACTGTTTAGATTTCAAGTCTCAATGCTGTATCTTTAATTGTAGGTATCCTTAGCGTCAATTGATCACACTTGCATAGCAATATAAGTTAGATCAAATAGGAATATGTTTATGCAATGGCTATGGTGCTGTGTCGACAGCTCTAGTGTGTACCGTACTATCTGCTGTTAGCATCTGCTGGTAAAACAGATTTATACCTTAATCAACCTGGGCCTGCTATAGAATACAAACCACCAGTGAAGTTTAAACCATCAGTGGACAAACTAATCCGACGGCAACATTACTGTGATGGTGGCTATATTCGGTTCTGCTTTGTCGAAAGTCTGTGACATGAGCGACATTGGATCTGTCTCTTGTCACATTAGAATTGCTATAGAACATGAATCATCAGTGGACCGATTATTCCAACGACATCTGCGCCATGCTGCTGAAAGTACTATATACCGTAATATCAATTATAAATAACACTAGCCATAACTGGTCTGCGGATTAACGCTCCTACAATTGCCATGGAGTTTAAATCGTGCGTAAGCGTATTAATTCAATGGCTATTGTACTGTGATGATCGTTATACTCATTTCAGTCTTGTCAATTTTTAATATTTCGTGCGACAATCGATCTGTCTTTGTCATTCTATAGCTGCTACAGTATTTAAAGCACAATTGTGGAGACTTTTCCAGAGGCAACAGTACTCTGTTGGAGGATTTGCTAAGCACCGTACTGTACATTGTAAATATCTCATGATATATATGATGTACGCACTGGCTGTGCTAGATATGTTGTGGAAATTAAGTTATAAGTGTACATTTTATTCCAACGGATGCAGTACTGTTATGATGGTTGCACTCAGTACTGCATTTTAGGGAGTTTATATCCCGGGCGTTAATGGGTCAGTCCTTTTTCACTGTTTAATTGCTATAGAACTTTAGTCTTCGCTGTGCGTAATTATCCATCAGCCACAGTGTTCAGTTGGTGGACGTACTGTGCACCGTACAGTCAATTGTAAATTGGCCATGATTAAACTATACATTGGTTATGCTAGAATTTCTGAGGAATACAGGCCATCAGTGAATAAATTAATCGAACGGTATAGTACTGTGATGCTGGATGCACTCACTACTATTTTCTTACGTGTTAATACCTCGTGCCACAATGAATTTGCCTTTAGTCATTCGAAAAAAGCTATAGAATCTTTATCGTCGTTTAAGCAGGTCGGTACAACGGTTGCTGTGCTCTGATGATGGCTATACTCAGTACTGCATTGACATATGTCAACGTCTCTAAAGAAGATTGCTCCATCCATTGATCACTATACAGTTGCTGAAGCTCTTTGAGTATCAGCGTACAGGTTAATTCAATGTCTAAGGCATCGCGTAGATAGTTACACTCAGTCCTGTATTCTTATTTGTTAATACCACTGCCGACATACGGTCCATCCATTGGTCATTCTGCAATTGCTCGGAAAGTCATATTATCAGCGAACATATTCATACAATTGCTACAGTACTGCGTTGCAGGCCATTCTCAATGCTGTATTGATAAATGTCAGTGTCACGAGCGATAATTGCTCTATCCACTGATAACTATAAAATTGTTGAGGAACTTAAATGATCAGGGAACAGATAATATCAATGGCTACAGAACCGAATTGTTGGCTACACTCACTTCGGCACTGTCAATTGTTTATACCACTACAGATAATTGATATATTCATTCATAACTCTCTAAATCCTGCAGATACTAAATAGTCAGGGAACTGATTAATCAAATGACTGCAATATTGTGATGATGGCTGTACTCAGCGAAGTGCTGTCAACAACTTATATCTCGAACGTTAGTCGATGTGTCTTTTGTCGTTCCAGAAATGCTACAGAATATAAATCGCCTCATTGATCAAAGGAGAGCAGGGCTCTGTCATTGGCTGCACTCAGTAGCGTATTGACGTATGACAATGTCGCCAGCGACAATTGCTCTGTCCAGTCATTATTCTTCGATAGCTGAAGATCCTATACGGTCACCGAACATATTAATTAACTTGCAATTCTATTATGAATATCGCTAAACACTGTACTCTATGGGCATTGGGCAATAGCACAACCGATACTTGATATGCGCATGGATCATTCCTGAATTGCTATAGAGTTCACTGCACCAGTGTTCTGATTATTCCAACGGCTGCAGTGACTTATTGGTGGAGGTATTAAACGCCGTATTGCCAATTGTAAATATCTATAGCCATAACTGATCTGTACCATTATTATGCTTGGATTGCTGTGGAATTAAATCTCCAGTGGACAAATTAACCCAGCGGCTCCAGAACGTGAATGATGGCACTACTCAGAACCCCTTTTTAAACTCATATGTCTCGGGCGATAATGGACGTGTCTTTTGTCATTTCATAATTACAATAGGATTTATGGCACCAGAGACCTTTATGATCCAACGGCCACACTGCCCTCTTTATTGCTATACTCAGTTCCGTATTGACATATAGCTATTTCTCCAGCTATAATTTCTTAGTCCATAGATCAATCTGCAATTGCTGATGGACTTAGATGATCAGCGGACAGATTATTCCAATTGCTATTGTATTGTGTACGTGCCGGCGGTCAGTAATTTATTGGCATCTGACAATATTACTGCCGATAATTGATCAATGCATTGATCATCCTTGAACTAAGATGCATCGTGCAGGGTCACAGAATAGGTTTATACGACTGCTGTCGAAATGTGTTGTTGGCTTTACTCAGTACTGTGTTGTCAAGTGTCACTATCCCCTGCGATGATTTATCTATCCAGCGGTACTTTCAGAACAGCAGTATAATATAAGTGATCAAAGGACTGCTTCATACAGTGGCTGTAGAAATGTGGCCATGGACCTTTTCAGTAGAGTATTGTCAATTGTCAATATCCCTATAGCTAATTGATCCGCCTACTGGCCATCCTCGTATTGGTGTAGAAATTACATTCTCACCGAATGGACTAATTCAATCGCCACAGTAAAGTGTAGACGGCTAACCGTAGTACTTTAGTGTCGTTTGTCCACATCTCTGACGATGCTTTGTGTGTCCCATTGATCTTCCAAGGAACGCTGTAAAACGTTGGTGACCAGTGAACAGATTATTCAAATGGATGTAGGACTGTTTATGTTGCTATACTCAGTACTGTCATTTCAATTGTCAGTGTCTCTAGCAATAATGAATCTATCCAATTATCAGTCTAGGATTGTTACATAACTGGTATGAACCGATTATATGTTAATGGAATATCCGTTGAAATGTTTTCATGGGTGTACTCAATAGTGGATTTTTAATTGCTAATATCTCCAGTTGTAGTTAACATAACCCTTCAACAATCTAGAGTTGCTATATATTTCAATTAATCAATGTGAAGGTTAATCGAAAGGCTGCAGTACTGTGTTGACGTTTGCACTGAATACTGTATTGTCAACCTCAATATCACTAGCGGTTGTTTATCCATCAATTGATCATTCTGGAATACCTGTTGAACATATATGTTCAGTGAAGGGACTACTGTAATGGCAACAGTAATTCGCAGATATCTGTACTCGAGCTCTCTCACCATTTCTCAATGCTTCTAGCGACAATTGCTCTATCAGAAGGTAATGCTATACTTGCTGAGGAACGTAGATGACAACCGAATAGATTATGGCAATGGTAATGGCAGTTTGCACACGACTGCACTCTGTACCGTACTGTCATATGTCAATGTCTCCAGAGCGAAATTGCTGTATCCATTGATCATCCTACAATTGTTGAAGAACGCAGATGATCAGCGAACATATTTATCCAGACACTACAGTGTTGTGCAGACGACTACAATCAGCACTGTACTGTATACCGTCTATACAACTACCGATGTTTAATCTATCCACTGACATTCTAGAATCGTCGTAGTGTCCAAATATTCAATGAATACGTTAATCCAACGGCTACAGTGCTCTGTCTATGGATGTGGCAAGCACCGTACTGACAATCGTGAACGTACCGATCCATAACCGTACCATATACTGATTATTCTAGTGTTGCTGCGGAACCTATTTCGTCAATCAACAAATTAATCCGACGGGTACTCTGTGGTGATGGTGGCTGTACTCAGTACTGTGTTGTCAATTGTTAGTGTAGCGAGTGTCAACGGATATGTGCTACGGAATCTTGGAGTTGCTATAGAGTTTATATCATAAGTGAACAAAGTAATCCAACGGATGGGGTACGGCGATGACGGCTGCACTTTGTATTTTGTTGTCTATTGTTGTTACCTCGAGGTAAATTGAATCTGCATGTTGCCATTATAGAATTGTTACAGAATCTAAATCACCATTGAACAGATTAATCCAACGGCTACAGTACTATATTGTGAAGGTAACATGTACTGTGCTGTCAATTGGAAATGTCTCTATTCGTAAATGTACTATATATTGACCATTCTAGAATTGCTCTGGAGTTCATGTCAAGAGTGAAGAACGAATTCCAACGTCTACAGCACTGTGATGGAGCCTGTTCTGAGTACCTTGCCTTCAGATGTTAATATCTCGAGGGATAGTAGATATGTGTTTTGTCATTCTTGGAGGGACATAAAATTTAAATCTTCATTGGGAAGATTAATCATCGGCTACATTGCTTTGCTGGAGGATGTACTAAGCACCGTACCATCAATTATAAATATCCCTGGCCATAACCACACTATACACGTATTATTCTAGAATTGCTATGGAATTTATGTCATTGATGGAAAAATTAATGCAACGGCTTCAGTACTCTAATGATGGCTGTACTCAGTACTTTGTTTTCAATAGCTAATATCTTGCCGGATATCGGATATGTACATTGCAATTCTTGAATTGCTAATGACCCTATATGATCATTGGACAGACTAATAAAACGGCTACTGTGCTCTGTTTGTGGGTGTGGTAAGCACCGTGGAGTCAGTTGCAAATATCCTAGCCAGAACAGTACCATACACAGATTATTCTAGAATTGCATTGGGATTTATATCGTCGATGAGCAAACTAACCCAACCGCTACAGTACTGTGATAATGGCTGTATGCTGTACTGAGTTAAAAATTGCTTAATTCTCACATGTTAATCGATAACCTTGCTGCCACTCTAGATTTGCTGTAATATCTGAAACATCATAGAACAGATTAATCCAGCAGTTTCTCTGCCCTGCCGGTCGATGCTCTAAGTACAGTACTATCAACTGTAGATATCTCTAGCCATGACCGTCGTATGCAGTGCTTATTCTGGAATAGCCTTGGAACTTACATTATCAGTGAGGCATGTTATACAACGGCTACAACACTGGGATGTTGGCTGTACTCAGTTCCGTGTTGTCAAATGATAATACCTCCAGGGATTGTGGACCTGCATTTCTCATCCTAGTATTGCTGTGGAATATATATCATCAGATAGTGTTTAATGAGACCTATGCAGTACATTGACGGTAGTTGTAACATGTACTTTGTTGTCACTTGTTATTATCTCGAGTGATAATGGACCTCTACCTTCTCATTCTAGATTTCTTGTGGAACCTAAATCATCATTGAACAATTAAATCCAGCGGCTGCATAGCACTGATGGCGGATGTCAAACGCATCGTTCCATGAATTGTAAATAGCACAAGAAGTAACCGTTCTACACGTAGGTTGTTCTAGAATTTCCTTGACACCTACGTCAACAGTGCGAAAAGTAAGCAAACTGCGATGATGGCTTTAATCAGAAATATGTTGTCAAGTATTAATTTCTCGAGAGATAATGGATGTGTCTTTTGTCATTCCAGGATTGCTACAGAATTTAAATCCTCTACGAACATTCAAATCCAAGGGCTGCAGTGATCTGCTGGCGGATGTACTAAGTACCGTACCATGTACTGCAGGTATCACTAGACATAACCATACTACAGAAATGTTATTCTAAAATTACTTCAGAAATTACATCATCAGTGAGCAGAGTACTACAACGGCTACATTATTGTGGTGATGGCTGTGCTTAGTACCGTGTCGTCAATTATTAATATCGCGAGGACTTATGCAACTGTAATTTGTCATCCCAGGATGGTTATACGACCTAAATCACCACTGAACAGATTAACTCAACGGCTACAGTGCTCTGCATGTGGATGTGCTACTCACAGTAATATCAACTCTAAACGCCCCTAGCCATAGCCTTACTTTACATGGCCCATTCCATAGTGCTGTGCTATTCATATCATCGATGGGCAAAGTAATCCAACGGCTACATTACCGTGGCGATGGCTGCAATCAGTAATCTGTTGGCATTTGTTTATACCTCGAAGGTTAATTGATGTGCCCTTTGCCTTTCTGGGATTGCTATATTATCTAAATCATCATTGAACAGATTAACCCAACGGAAACGCTGCTCTGCTCGTGGATGTACAAAGTTCCGTACTCTCATCCGTAATTTTATCTAGTCATAACCGTAGAACGCAATGATTATTCTAGAATAGCCCTTGAACTAACATTTTCAATGTACAACGATTTTCAAGGCTTACATTACTGTGTTGATGGCTCAGTACTGCGTTTTGAATTGCTAATGTCTCTATGGATAATGGACCTGCATTTCTCATTCTAGAATTTCCGTAGTATATATATCATGGGTGAGCAGATTTATCCAACAGCAGCAGTGCTCCGGTGATACCGTAATATGTACCGTACTGTCAACTGCAGATGTTTCTAGCCGTAACCCTACTATACATCGATTATTCCGGAATTGCTTTAGAATTTAAACCATCGATGGACAACCTAATCCCTCGGCTACGGTACTGACATGATGACTGTACTTAGTACTGTGTTGCCAAATGTTAATTACTCGAGGGATAATGGGTACCTTCGCTGTCATTCTAGAATCGCTGTGTTATTTAAATAATCATTGAACAGATTAATCCAAATGCTACTTAGCTCTGCTGATGGATGCACTAAGTACCGTACAGTCAACTGTAAATATCCCTATCTATAAGAGTACTATACGCTGATCATTCCAAAACTGCATTGTGATTCACATTATCAGTGAACAATGTAATCCTACTGCTACATTAATGTGACGATGCCTGTACTCAGTACTGTGTTGGCAGTTGTTTGTACCTCGTGGGATAATGGATCTGTATATTCTCGTTCTAGAATTGTTATAATACCTAAATCATCATTCAACAGACTAATCCAACGGCTACAGTGCTCTGTTGGTAGACGTACTAAGTACTGTACCGACAATTGTAAATATCACTAGCCATAGCCGAAACATACACTGATCATTCCGGAATTGCTATGGAATTAATGTCAATGATGAACAAATTAATCCAACAGCTGCAGTACTACGACGATGGATGTACCGACTACTGTATTGTCAATCGTTAATATCTCGGGGTAAAATAGATAATATTGCCATTTATATTGCAATTCTAGACATGATATAGTATCTAAGTTATCACTGAACTGATTGATCCAACGGGTAGAGGGCTCTGTTGGGGAATATACTGAGCACAGGACCGGCAGTTGTAAATATCCCTAGCCATATCCAAGCTATACACTGATTACTCTAGGATTGTTCTGGAGTTTATATGATTGATGAGCAAATTAAACCAATGGCTACGGTACTGAGATGACGGCTGCACTCAGTACTGTGTGTTCAAATGTTAACGCATCGAGAGATGATGGATCTGCATTTCTTGTACTAGAATTGCTGTAGGGTATACGTCATCAGTGAACAGATTAATCCAAACGTTACAGTGCTGTGTCGGTAGAGGATCTGAGTTACGCACTGTAAATTGCGAATGCCTCTCGCTGTAACTGTAGCATGCATTGATTTTTGTAGAAGTCGCGTCGAATTTGACTTATCAGTGAACAAATGAGTCCAACGGCTGCAGTACTGCAGTGACAGCTGTATTCAGCACTCTTTTTTCGGTTCTCAATATGTCGTGCGATACTGGATCTGGCTCTTGGTATTCTAGAATTGCTGTTGGATATAAATCGCCATTGAACAGATTAATCCAGCGGTAACTGCGCTCTGTTGGCGAATGAAGCCAGGACAGTACTGCCAATTGTAAGTATCTCCAGCCACATCTGAACTATACATAGACTATTCCAGTGCTGCTGTCGAATTTAATTTAGAAGCAAACAAAGTAATCCAACGGCAACTGTACTGTAATGATGGCTGTACATAGAACAGTGTTGTCTATCGTCAATATCCCTGGCGGTATTAGGTCTGCCTATTACCATTCCAGATTGCTATACAGTTTAAGTCATCCATGAACAGATTAATCCAACGGCTGCAGTGCTCTACAGGTAGATGTACCCAGAACAGTACTGTCAACTGTATACATCTCCAAATATAGCTGCACAATATATTCATTACTCTCGAATTGTTGCGGAGATAAGGTCACCTGTGAGAAAGGTAATCCAACCGCTATATTGCTGAGCTGGTGGATATACTAAGTATCGTATAGTCATTCGTAAACATCTCTAGCCGTAACTGCTCTATCCGTTGATTATTCTGGAATTACAGTGGAATAAATATCATCCTGTAAACAACATCAGCCAACGACTACAGTCATCCCTTGATGGTTACGCCCAGTACTGCATCGATATTTTTGACAATCACAATAGCGACAAGTGCTAAAGAAATTGATGATCAGCGAACTGATTAATTCAATGGCTATTGGATAGTGTTGGTGGCTATACTCAGCGCTGTATCGTCAATCGCTAATATCTCCGGCTATGAGATTTCCATACCTTCATTATTCTAGGATTGCAATAGAAAGTAGATCATCAGAGAACAAATTATTCCAACGACAACTGCGCATTGTTGGTGAGCGTTCTAAGTACCGTATTGTCAACAGTATATGCCACTTGCGATAACTAATGCATTCAATGATTACTTTAGAATCGCTATGGAATTTAAGTCATCAGTGAGCGAATTAATCCAATGGCTAGATTACTGTGATGTTCGCTGTGCTCAGTACTGTGTTCCCAGTTTGTGATACTTCGTGCAATAATGTATCTGTCATCTGTCATTATAGGGTTGATATAGAATCTAAATCATCATTGAACGGATTATTCCTACGTAGAGAGCACTCCGACGGTGGATGCACCTAGCACCGTAATATGAATTGTAAGCGTCTCGCGCAATAAGTGACTTATACATTGATTACTCTAGAATTGCTTTAGCATTTAAATCTTCAGTGAAGTGATTAATCCAGAGACAGCAGTGTTCTATTGATGGATATACACGGAAATTTATTATCACATATCACTTTCTCCAGCGACACCTACTGTGTTCATTGACCACTCAATTATTCCAGAAGAACGTAGATGTGCAGCGAACAGATTATTTTCAGTGGCTATGGTATTGTGTAGATTTCTGTACTCAGCACATTTTGACAATTGTTAACATTTCGGGCGATAATGGATCCGTCTCTTGTCATTCTAGAGTTGCTATGGAATTTAGATCATCAGTGAGCAAATTAGTACAGCGGCTACAGGACCGTGACAATGGATGCACGCAATACCTCGTGGTCTGTTGTCAACTTACCGTGCGGTAATGTATCCTTTCTATTGCCATTACAGTATTGCTACGGCATTAGGTCTTCAGCCAATAGATTTATCCACTGGCCATATCATTGTGTGGACGGCTACACTCTGTACACCATTCTAATTTATCAGTACACCTATCTATAGTTTTTCCAACCATTGGATATTCCGGAATTACTGTGGAACATGAATCGTCAGCGGCGAGGTTAATGCAATTCATATGCAACTGCATGGACTAATTCACCAAGTACTGCATTATCAGTTGCCGTCGTTTGAAGCTATTATTTATCTATCCATTATTCATCCTGGGATTTATATAAAATTGAAGTCACCAGTGAATATGTTAATCCAACGCCTGTGGTACTATGCCGATGCCTGTACGCTGTACTGAATGGTCAAGTGTTACTATCCCTAGCCATAATGTATCCATTTTCTAATCATTCCTTATTGCTACGTAGTGCAGATGATTAGTGGGTAGATTAACCCAGTGGCTATAGGACGGTGTAGATAGCTATCCTTGCTAATGTATTGGAAATTGTTAATATCTTGAGCGATATTTGATATGCCTTTTGTTATTCTGGAACTGCAGTGTGATATAAATCATCAGTCAAAGGATTATTCCAATGGCTACATGTCTACCTTGATGGCTATACTCAGTACTCTGTTGCTGACTGAAAATATCTGTGGCGATAATGGATCTATCCATAGAAAATTCTATAATCTCTGTAGAAACTGGATGATCGGTGAATAGGTTTATCTAACTGATATAGCACGATGTGAACGACTATACTCGGTACTGCGTTATCAATTTTGCATATCTGGATCAATGGAATTGTCATTAGATGGTTTCTGTGCAGCCTGACTTATCGGCGAATAGGTTAATCCGCTGGCTATATTACTGCGTTGACGGCTACTCTCAGTACTATGATGCCATTTATCAATGTCCCTAGCGACAATTTGCCTATCCACTGATAATTCTCGTATTGCTCTGGAAATAAGGAAATCATCATAAGCACTGCATCAATGGATGTAGTACTTCGTTGGCTGCTATACTCAGTAAATTGTTGTGAATTGTCTGTATCTCTGGCAATAATTGACATCTCCATTGATCACTGCAGAATTCCTATAAAATATGAGGGGTCCGCATGTAGATTAAAACAATGTTTATTGAATTGCCAATAGGCCTATACTCATTACTTTATAGTCAGCTTCTAATATCTCCTGCAATAACTTATCTACCAATTGCTCATTTTGTAATTGCTATACATACTACATGATGACAGAATAGGTTAACGCAGAGGATATAGTATTGCGTAGATGTGCATATGGCTCCGTTGATGGCTATTCAGGTTACTGTATTATCTTTTTCAGTATCTATGGCGGCACTTGATATTTCTATTGATCATACTGGGATTGCTGGAGAAAGTGGGTCTTTGGTTTATAGATAAATGCTAGTACTATATATCTGGGTAAAGGTATATACTCAGTTCTGTACTGACAGTAGTTTGTATATCTAGCGATAATTGTCCCATTCATTGAACATTCTAAAATTTCTGCACAATTTACGGCAGATACTTTACACCAGAGACTATGGTAGTATGCGGATGTATGTACAAAGTACTCTTCCTTCAATTGCTAATTTGTCTAGTTATAACGCACGTATCCATTGGTAATTCTTAAATTGCTGCAGGAATAAGATGTACAGCATATAGATTGACTCAACAGCTCTAGTATATATATTGCTAGGTGGCAGTACTCGTCACGGTACGGTTAGTCGTTAATATCTCTAGAGATAATCGATCTATCCATTGACCTCTCTAGTATTGCTATAGAATTTACATGATCAATGAAAGTATTAATCTACTGGCTATAATAAAGGACAAGTGTCTATGCTCAGTACTGTATTGTCAATCGTCAATATCTCTGGCAATAATTTATCCACCCATTGATCATTTTGGAATTGCCACAGAATATTTGTGATCAGTCGGTAGCTTATACGAATGGGTATAGTACTACATTCGTGGCTATGCTCAGCAATGTATTTGAAGTTGGTAAAATCGCTAGCGATAATAAATCTGTCCGTACATCGCTATAGAATTGCTTAGAATTTGTATGATAACCGAAAATGCTAATTCAATATCTACGATTACGTTAATGTGACCATAATCTGAAATGGACGGTCAATCGGTAATATTCCTAGCGATAATTGATCTACCTATATATCATTCTTCGATTGCTACGCAATTAACGTTATCGGCGTGTACTTCATGCAATTGGCTACAGGACTATGCCGTTGGCTATACTGAGTTCTGTACTTTCAGCCGTTAGCAGCTCAAGCGATGATATATGTATCAATTGATCATTCCAAATTGCTATATGGAAACTGGATGATCACTAGATAGGATGGCCCAATGTCTTTATTAATGTGTAGATGACTGTACTCAGTACTTTGTAGCTAATCGCTAATACTTCAATCGACAATTCATCTGTCCCTTGATCTCTCTAGACTTCCTATAGGAATTACATGGTCAGTGGGTAGATTAATGCAAGTGGGAGAGAAGTGTGTCGGTCGCTACAATCTTCAGCTTATTGTTGACCGTTATTTCCTCTAGACATAATTGCTCCACCCATTTTTCATCATAGTATTGCTATGGCATTAAAATGATCCATGAAGAGATTCATGCAGTGGTTATAGTACTCGGTAGAGGGCTATACACAGTAATGTATTCCTCATTATTACTTTCTCTAGAAATAATTTAACCACAAATTAGTAAACCTATTATACCTATAGAACCTACATGAATAGTGGATAGATTAACACAATGGTTACAGTAATGCGTGGGTGCTTATACGCAGTACTGCTGCGCTAGTTGCATATATTTCCAGCGATAATTGACATATCCGTCAGTCATTCAAGGAATACTATAGAATATAATGGTCAGTGAAGTGATCAGTACCATTGCTACCGTGCAGCTTCGGTTATTGTACCAAGTACTCTATTGTTAATTGCTATTATCACCAGCGATAATTGATCTACCAGTTGAAGATGCTAGGACTCCAATGGAACATACGTGACCAGTGAACAGATTAATAAAATGGATATAGTGGGGTGTAGATGGCTATCGCATGTAGTGTACTGTTGACTCTTAATGTCTATATAGATAGCTGACCCATCAATTGGCAATAGTTGAATTGCTGTGCAATTTACATAGTAACTGAAAGAATTTGTCCTATGGCTATAATACTGCGTATATGGTTTCACTAAGTACTGCACTACCTACTGCTAACGCTTGAAGGGAAAACTGATATATCCTATGGTCAATGAAGGATTGCTTTGGAACTGAAAGGATCAGTGAATAGAACAATGATAAGCATATGAAACTGTGTAGGTGGCTACAATATGTATTGTTAATTCTTAATGTATCTAGAGATGATTGATCTATCCATTGATAATTCCTGAAATACTGTGGGATTTTAATTCTAACTGAATTGATTAAACCAATGGGTACGTTACTGTGCTTATGCCAATACTGTGTGCGTTATTGTTAATTCCAATATCTATAGTGATAGTTGATATACCTATTGAAAATTCTGGAAAAGCTATAGAATGCTAATGATCAACAAATTCATTAGTACAAAGGCCAGAGTACTGCGTAGATGGCTATACTAGTTTCGACATTATTATCTGTTACTGTCCCTAGAGATAGTTGACATATACATTGATGGTTCTTGAGTCGCTGTTGAAATAAGTGATCAATATATCAATTATTGCGGTGGGTATATTTCATTGTCGGTGGCTCCACCCTGTACTGTATTACTGATTGACCTTATGCTCACAGATAAATTGTAAAGCCATTGATCATACTAGGATTGCTTTGTAATTTTTGTGATCAGTGAATAGATTAGTACAGAGGCTATAGTACTGCGTGGATAGCTATACTAAGTGCCGTATTAATTATGGCTGGGATTTCCAGCGAAAATTCATCTGTCTATTGATTAATATAGAGTTGCTATGGAATTAACGTGATCACTGAATAGATTTATGCATTGCTGTTGGTGCTACGTAGATGGCTATATTCATGGAAGATGCAACACTCGGTACTGTATCGACTACTGTTAATATCACTTGCGATGATAGTTCTAGGGATTTATCATTCTAGAAATGCTATGGTAGCTAAGTGATCAGTGAGTTGATTAATACAATGGCAGCAGTACTGCGTGGGTGGCAATACACAGACCGGTACTGTTGATTGTTGACATCTCTAGCGATTTCTGAAGTAACCATTCATAACTATAGAATTGATATTGCATTTCGATGATCAGTGAATGGACTAATCCATTGCATGTAGTACTGTGTCCATGACTATAGTGAATACTGTAATTTCAATTGCAGACATATCAGGCGACAGTTCATCTATCCATTGATCAATGAAGAAATGGTATAGAATTTACTGTATCAGTGAATAGATTAACGCTTTCGACATAGTTCTGTGTAGATGGCTATAACCTCTACTGTCTTTTTATCTGTTAATGTCTCTATATGTAAGTGATCCATCTATTAATACTTCCTGAAGTGCTGAAGAATTTATATATAAACTGAGCAGATTTATTCAATGGCGCTATTAACGCGTAGGTGGCTATATTTCCGCTAAGGTAGCTGCACTCAGTACTGTATTTTCAACTTTGAATATCTGTAGCGACAACCAATATAACCATTGATTACCCTTGAAATGCTATGAAATATAAATGGTCAGTGAATGTATTGATGTAATGGCTATAGTACGGGGTAGGTGGCTATACTCACTACTGTCATGTTGAATGTTATTATCTCTAGCAATAATTGATCTATCCGCTAATAATTCTAGAATTGCTATAGAATTAAAATTATCAGTGCGTACATTTGTGCAATGGCTATAGTGCTGCGTGCATACATATCCTCAGTAATGGATTGTTCAATGCTAACATCTCTAGCAGTATTTGACCTAACCAATAATCCATCTCTGACTGATACAGAACACAGGTGATCAGTGCATGCATTAATCCAATGGCTGCAGTACACTGTAGATGACCGTACCCAGTACTGTAGTGTAAATTCTAGTAATACCAGCGACAATTGATCTGTCCATTGGTCATTCGAGAACTGCTACATAATTTATGTGACCAGCGAATTAATTATTCCAATGACTATAGTACTCTGCTGAGGGTCATACTTTGCTTTCTATTGTCAATTGGCAACATGTCGAGGGATGATAGATATGCACACTGGTAATCCTAGAGGTGCTGTGGAATAAGAACCGTAACTGCATAGGATAACACGAGGGCTTTAGTGTTTTGTAGCCGACTTTACTGATGATCATTCTAGAACTCATATGGAATAAAAATTATCACAGAATTTATTAACACAACTGCTACGGTACAGTGAAGACGACTATACTCAGTACCGTATTGCTAATTGTCAAATTTTCTGGCGATAATTGATCCATCCGATGGTTCTTCTAAAATTGTTATAGTATACAGATGATCAGTGAGTATGATAATTGAATCGAAATAGAGCTGTATTGATGGCCGTACGCAGGACTGTATTGTCAGTAGTTGATGTCCCTTGCGATAATTGATCTATCCATATATCATTCCAATGTTGCTGTTAAATCTATGTGTTCCGTAAACAGATTAATCAGATGACCCTTAGAGTGCGTAGATTGGTACACACGGTACGGCATTTTCGACTGTAAATTTCTCTAAAAGTATTAGATCGGAACATTGATCGCTGTAGAATAGCTAAAGGATTAATGTTATCTGAGGATAGATTAATGGAATTACAATAGCACTGAGAAGATATCTATAATCAGTAACCCACTGTCACCTGATTATGTCTCTAGCAGTATGTGAAATATCCACTGGTCATTCCAAAATATCTGTGGAAGTTGTATGAACGGTGAATATATTTATCGAATGGCTACAGGGTCGTGTAGATGGCTATACTGGGTAACGTATTGTTAATTGTTATCTTCTCTAGCGATGGTTTATTTAGCCATTGGCCGTTCAATAATTTATTGCAGAATATAGATGCTCATTGAATAGATTACTCCAATGACAATAGCACAGTGTATCTGGTTACGCTCAGCACCTTATATTCAATTCTTAATATATCTGCCGTTAATTTATCCATCCCTTGAGCACTCTAGGATTGCTACAGAACTTAGGTGGTCAGTGTGTAGGTTAATAGAATAGATATATAACTTTCTAGACAGATATACCCACTTCCATATTGCCAATTGTTCATATCTCTGGCGATAATTGATTTACCCCTTCGTCATTCTATCGTCGTCATAGAATTTGGATGACCAGTAAATAGATTACACCAATGCCAATAATACTGTGTTAGATGGCTATAGCCAGTACTGTATATTCACATGCTAATATCTTCAGCCGCAATTGATCTATCCTTTCATCATTCTGAAACCGCTATTTTATTTAATGACCTCTGAATAGGTTAATCCAATGGCAATGATGCTATTCATTTGTATTCAGCGGTTATGTATACTCTGCTGAGCTGTGCAGCACTTTGGTGCTCACTGCAATGGTCCAACCTGGATATGTTTGGGAAGACAGAGTTTATAAAGTCTGATTGGTTTGAGGTAAGACATGAGTCCGCTATATTCGCTGCAATACGATGGTGTTCGCTGCTTTACTATGAACTGCTCCTTTCTGCTGAGCTACGTTTCGCACGGATATGCTCTACTGTGGTAAGGTTATGTTGAGCAACGATGGATAATATTAGGAGAGCAATCTGTGCTATGCGCTGCCACCTGAGGTGTTCGGTTGTTTAACATGCTGTGTTACGCTCTGCTGTACTCAACTACACGATGCTGTGCTCAACTATGAATGGACAAGGTCGGGTTATCTTGGGCTTGGATTCTGTGCTTTTCGCTAGTATTCTCTGGTATTCGTCGTATTGTATTTCTCTCCTGCTATCTGCTTCGTTTCCCTGCGTTCTGCTGACCCCAACTGCACTTGGGTACGGGATAGCAGTATACGTGATGTTAGGTTTTGCCAGGCTTGGTTTGGGTAAGTTAAGTTACGTTCCGAATCTACGTTATTCGCTGCTTTCAGTATATCCTGCGCTTTATTGCGGCACACTGCGCTTTCCAACGCTCTGCTTTGCACTGCTGGAGTTAGGCTTTATTGCGTTAGGGTAGGAATGATTTGGAAATGTTATGATGCCTTAGGTTAAGAATTTGTGCTACTGGCTGCTATTCGGCGGTATACGGTGGTTCACTGATGCGCCCTCCTGCTCTCTGCGTTACTCTGCTGTGGTTGAGATCAGTTAGACTATGCTCACTTGTGTTACGTTGGCAGTCTGTACTAACATCCGTTATTTGTTGGTATTCGGCGTATTGCGGTACTCTGTTGCGCTCCGTTTTGCTTTGCTACGTTTAGATTTAGTGTTGTTATTATTAGGTATAGTGTTAGCAGTGGAACCTGTGTTATTATCCTATATCCCGTGGTGTCCTGCGCTTTACAGTGCTCTTGTGAACACTGCTACACCCTGCTGTGATCTGCCGTGCTATCCTGTGCTTTGACGCGGTCGTGCACTTATTCGGATCACTCCTGTCAAAAACTCTGCTAATCGGTATTACTCGGTGGTATCATATGCTGCACTGTGGCCTGCCGCGATCTGTAGCGCTTTCGCGCGCTCCGCTTCGTTTAAGATAGGTTCGGAAGGATTTATAGTGTTTGCTTAGATGCCGATGTGTTGGATGTGGTAAGGTAACGTAAGGTTAGGAAACTGCTATATTCGATGCTCTTCCGTGTTGTCGTTTACAGAAATGTGCTCTGCTGCTTTCTATATCTGTAGCGTTGCTGTTTGCAGCTGTGCTCTTCGAAGCGATGCTGGTCTGTTTTAATCGACACTATTCGACGATATACCGTACTCGGCTGCACTCAGCAGTGCTTTCCTATGCTCAGTTGTCCTTTCCCGCGCTCTGCTGTGCCCAGCTGTGGTCACGGTCGGTTACGCTGTTTGAGGAACTTGTGCCATTCGCAGCTGTTCATTGGTATTCGGAGCATTACTTGGTACCGCTGTGCTCTCCTTCTCCCTCGTGCGCCCTCCTGCAATCAGCAAGAGGAAATGAGAAATGGTTATAATTGACTCAGGAATCGATGCAACTTAACCAAAGTTCGTATAGGCTGTTGGTGGCATTTCGTTTAATGCGTAGGTTAAGGGATATTGCATTAATATTACTTCCTTAAGCGTAGGTGGTAAAATTAGGTTAATTGTATGAAGAAAATGTAGACATGCAGTTAACAGAACGAGCACAATACTGCAATCAAGATATTTTCGACTACTATAATCGTTACTGTTCAAGAATGTAGCGTATGTTGTTAGTGTTTAATATGATAACTGATCACATCCATAGCATTAACCAATTGGCAGATGTCAATCAGCCTTGTAATCAAATTAATTAATTGCAGGTTTCTATGCTCCGTATATCGAAATTCATTGTACGCGAGTGTCACAAACGTATTCGCGTAGTGTCTTCAGTCCTTTAGACCGAAATCGAACATTAGTTACCGTCTGCAATTCTTTCTACCAATTTTGCCGGTTTATGCGTAAAATCGCCGAAACGTAACACTGCACGGCGAATGTGTCAAAAAAAGTCCGAGGGAAGAGGATATGATTTTCAGAAGCCTGTATTAAAATTTTCAATAATTCAATGTGTTGAATACGAATCTAGGAGTAAATACTATTTGCCATGCCCAGTTTATGGAAAACACAAGTAGAAGGAATTCATTCCTGATACCTATATATTTATCCTTAAACAGTATTCTGAAAATAGTAACAATTTCTTCAAAGTTTTTATCAATTGCTTTGTGCAACGCAAACGTTGCCACCTCGAATGAAATTTGATTATAATCAAAAATAGCTTTTCTTTACCTAGATATACATACCGTACTGAATTCGTTCGAGAAGCACCGAAAATTATAGGGTGGACTATCACCTTGTCGCACATTGTAGCTGTTGCTGTGCTATTTCATGAAGAATTTCGACCCCTTTTATGTCTAGAATGGAAGCTTTTGTGTAGAAGCACAGAGCAAATCGTATAGAATTATAGTTATCATTTCTTTCGTTCTATATATGTACCCTATGAACTGTTTCGTCGCTTGTTTTACCTGATATGAGTATCTACATGTAGATGAATGATTGAATTAAGACGAACTTTGCAGCTTATATTCGCGGATATGTGGAATTTAATTTTACTTCAGTTTACATGCGCAGAGATCACAAAAAGTAGTGGATCCGTAAACTTGAAATAAAAATATTTTCGTGAAATCAAAAGATTTTGTTAATGCCGTGGAATGATATTTCTCGGTATTACTAAATATATAAGTTGGCATAAACTACACTTGGGATGTTCCTGAAGGTGAAGCAGGAAACTTAGGATTGGCTTGTAAAATATAGTATGTAGGTTTGTATGAAATATTGAGGAATATGTAATTCCATTATTTGAGAATGAGCGTAAGGAAGAGGTTGTATTTTAAATACAGTAGAATAATGTACTTTCCTGATTTCTTTTTATTTACAACAAAACATTCCAGTGGCATAGAAGTTAATTCAGAGGTGATAGTTTGGATTCAACCTAAAGTCTGTATATCGGCAAAATTGAACTTGCGAAAGATTGATTCAGTGCATTAGTGTGCAATAAGTGCACTTCACTTCCCTTGAAGTCTGCTTCCAATAATTTGCAGATATTGGATTTCTCCTTAGTTCAACATACCTCTATCATTAACCTGGCTCCAGTGTCGATTGATTTCACAACATACTCTACAACTATTAGATTATACAGCAAAGTTTAAGCAGTAAACCTTCTTTCAATACATACACAAATAAAGAATAAGAACGAGTTGCCTTTACTGCAATGAATTTCATAAAGAGCCACAAATCTGCCATAAATGACCGTCCACGATCACGTGTACTCAAATTCAGCCGCGAAATTTTTGAAAACGACACAAGCTCGATGGAAAGTCCTATGACACACGAATTACGCCAGGTAAGAGAATCGAAAACTGTTCCAGTCTGAAGAAGCGATCGCAGTGCAGGAACTAGTCCAATGAAATTTTGGCTATATTATTCGAGGCAGTGTGGACGAAGTAGGAATGGTACATAGTGGATAGGTATGGAGGATGGTAAGCAAATGTTAATGAAGTTTCAACGACACACGTTACTTAGTATGGGCCCAGCTGGACCGATGATTGCGCTAATTCCTCCCATTCCCCTGTGCATGTATGCGTGTTTGTCATGTTTTTCACCTTTCTGCAATACCGACCACTTCCTTTATTCCTCCCTTTCTCTCCCTCCACTTCTCCTTGTGCAACAACATGGCCATGGTAAGTACACGTGACGGAGCTTCACCAGAAAGAATTACGAGCGTCGATGTGTACATGCATACTCGTGAAAGATGGAAAGTTTCTTCCGTCATCTTATGCAATGCTTTTGTAATCCGTAGGCGTTTTTACTAATTTGGTAGCGAAGCGTGTGAAGGTGACACAGGTAAATATGGAAACGTGAAAGGTTACCACTGTCGCCACTTTGAGTAGTCACTTAAGTAGGTATTTTGAGAATATTTTTTAGGAATCTATATAATATTGAAAATAGTATGTATAGGTTGCTTCGATTATATTATGCATTGTAGAAAGGAAGCTTGATGGACTTGGTATAGTATGCTTAGCACATTCACATGAACAGGAAGTTGAGAATGATATCTTGGCGACAGGAAGAATGAGATAAAGAATGATCTGAGAATGGTAATATTGCCAACTATGCCTCTAAAGTCCTTTATTACGTGCTTTCTGCGCAATACAAGTTACCGAAGACTCACGTTAATAATATGATGTTACGTATAACATTTCCTAAGATAATTGTTGCCCTAGGGTAAATGCTGGATTACCGACCACCGAATTTAGTGCACTCTACAGGCCCAGAAACTAAATTCATTCCATGCCATGTGATTTTAGACGAATTAATTAGCAATGGCTAGAAGTAACTAAATATAATAGGCTCTGCGATTCATATTCTTCAGAGCATTAGTCAGTAGACCGTTGCTTTGTGAAGATAACACTAGCGACGGCTCCTAAAAGCAGATAACTATTTTTTGAAGGAGGGCGGGAGGCGAATTCTAAGTTACTAATCAACACTCGCTTCAAATAAAATAAATTATACATGTTGAAAGTAAAATTGTTGGTCACTTTGATGCCGTTATGTCTGATATGTCTTCTAACAATATTCTGATTCCGATATATATAAATCTTAAACGCACGTTAAAATGATAATTACTCAAATTATTTGTGGCGTAAAAACAAAAGGCTTAGCTTCGAAATAATGAACCACTCAGCATAAAATTGGAATTAAATTGATTCTAAAGTTGATGCAGCGGAATTTTGCTATTACCAGTGAAATGTGAACTCGCTTTAAACCTAAATGGAAGCAGATTCTCGTAAATATATTGGTCAACCGTTTTCATAACTATACCCAATACGTGCAGCTCACTTTCTTCCACTGACAGAGATACGATTCAGGTGTAGGTGCAGATTGCGTGTAAAACTTTCGAGCCAGTATCCCATCGAATCAATAACGTATTCGATATCCAATTCCTGCCAGAATTCGTTTAGAACATGCAATCACACACGCACATGTATAGTCAAAGAAACAAATTCAAGGTGTCATGAAATTAATTGCCCTGTACGTAACAATCTTAAAGGAAATAATATCTTTAAAGCTAAAAGGGTTCAATGGATAGAGAATTAGGAATATTTCTTACAATAACCATAACGTCAGTGAATATCAATTTTTCACTAAAGAATTGATGCATAATTTTGAAGCAACATCATCCAAAAGTTTCCAATTAATTGACCAAAGTATACGTCAAAATTCTAAACAATTTAATACCCAAAATTAACAAAAAATTCTTCGCGATATTCGGCAGTATTACAAGCAAATCTTTGTCAAAGGTCTATACAGAAGTCAACAAAGGTCTCCTTAAAGTCATAGCCATTCGGAGTAAAATAAGACATGGGAGAAAATCCTCCGCGAATCAGAGGTCCAGGAAATTCCACCTGGGCACAGTCTAATTGCTCTCGCCGGCAGTGCACTCGGTGGATGTCTTCAGATGCAGTTCGGTCCAGAAGCACGCGGATCAGGACACCACTGTCCATTCCGGCTACGTCAATTTGGCGCGGAAGAAAAGCACTGTGCAGGAGAGGGGAAGAAGGGAGGGAGGATCAGGGTCCAGCGATTGGACGCTGCACGGAGGGAGGGAATGGTCAGGTCAGGTAAGGTCAGTTCAGGTCAGTTGAGGTCAGGCCAGGTCGGGCCAGGTCATGTCAGGTCAGGTCAGGTCAGGCCTGGTCAGGCCTGGTCAGGCCAGGTCAGGTCCGATCAGACCGGTCAGGTCAGGTCAGGTGTCTTTCGCGCAGGTCAGGTCAGTTCAGCTCAGGTCAGGAGAAGACAGGTCAAATAAGGTCAGGTCAGGTCAGTTCTGGTCAGGCCAGGTCAGGCAAGGTGAGGTCAGATCAGGTTAGGTCAGGTCAGGTATGGACAGCTCGGGACAGGTGAGATGAGGTCAGATCGGGCATGGTCGGGCAGGTCAGGTCAGATCAATTATGTCAGGTCAGCTCAGGTCTCTTCTGGTCAGGTCAGGTCAGTTCAGATCAGGTCAGGTCAGGTCAGGTCAGATCAGTCAGGTCAGGTCGCGCCCGGTCAGGTTGGGTCAGCTCAGGTCAGGTCAGGTCAGGTCAGGTCAGATGATGTCAATTCAGGTCAGCTTAGGTCCGGCCAGGTCAGGCAAGGTCAGGTCAAGTCTGGTCAGGTCATGTCAGGTCAGGTCGTGTCAGGTCATGCCAGGCCATGCCAGGCGAGGCCAGGTCGTGTCAGGTCAGGTCAGTTCAGATCAGTCAGATCAGATCAGGTCAGGTAAGGTCGGTTCAAGTCAGGACATGTCAGGTCAGGTCAGGTAAGGTCGGCTCAATTCAGGACAGGTCAGGCCAGGTCAGGAAATGTCAGGTCAGGTAAGGTCAGGTCATGTAAGGTCAGTTCATGTCAGCTCAGGGCAGGCCAGGTCTGGCCACGTCAGGTCAGGTCAGACCAGGTCAGGTCAGGTGAGGCCAGGCGAGGCCAGGTAGCTTCAGGTCAGGTTAGGTCAGGTCAGGTCAGAACAGTCAGGTCAGGTCATGTCAGGTCAGGTAAGGTAAGGTCAGGTCAGGTCAGATGATGTCAATTCAGGTCAGTTTGGGTCCGGCCAGGTCAGGCAAGGTCAGGTCAAGTCAGGTCAGGCAAGGTCAGGTCAAGTCAGGTCAGGTCATGTCAGGTCAGGTCGGGTCAGGTCATGCCAGGCCAGGCCAGGCGAGGCCAGGTCGTGTCAGGTCAGGTCAGTTCAGATCAGTCAGGTCAGATCAATTCAGGTGAGGTCGGTTCAAGTCAGGTCATGTCAGGTCAGGTAAGGTCTGTTCAGGTCAGGAGAGGTCACGTCAAGTCAGGTCAGGTCAGTCCGGTCAGGTCAGGTCAGGTCTCTTCTGGTCAGGTCAGGTCAGTTCAGTTCAGGTCAGGAGAGGACAGGTCAGGTCAGGTCAGGTCAGGTCATATCAGGTCAGGTCAGATCAGTCAGGTCAGATCATGCCAGGTAAGGTCGGTTCAAGTCAGGACAGGTCAGGTCAGGTCAGGTAAGGTCGGCTCAAGTCGTGACAGGTCACGTCAGGTCAGGTAAGGACAGGTCAGGTAAGGTCAGGTCATGTAAGGTCAGTTCACGTCAGCTCAGGCCAAGCCAGGTCAGGCCACGTCAGGTCAGGTCACAACAGGTCGGATCAGGTCATGTAAGGTCAGGTCAGGAAAGGTCGGCTCAAGTCATGACAGGTCAGGTCAGGTCAGGTAATGTCAGGACATGTAAGGTCAGGTCATGAAATGTCATGTCAGGTGAGGTCAGTTCATTTCAGCTCAGGTCAGGCCAGGTCAGCTCAGGTCAGGTCAGGTCAGGCAAAGTCAGGCCAGGTCAGACCAGGTTCTGTCAGGTCAGGTCAGGTCAGGTCAGGCCAGGTCAGGTCAGGCCAGGTCAGACCAGGTCAGGTCAGGTCAGGCCAGGCCAGGCCTGGTAGGGTCAGGTCAGGACAGGTAAGGTCAGGTCAGGCAAGGTCAGTTCAGGTCAGTTCAGGTCAGTGCAGATCAGGTCAGGTCCCTTCCCGTCAGGTCAGGTCTCTTCCGGTCAGGTCAGGTTAGTTCAGTTCAGGTCAGGTCAGATCAGTCAGGTCAGGTCGCGCCAGGTCAGGTTAGGTTAGGTCAGGTCAGGTCAGATCAGATCAGGTCATGTCAGGTCAGGTCTGGTCAGGTCAGGACAGGTCAGGTCAGGTCAGATGATGTCAGTTCAGGTCAGTTCATGTCAGGCCTGGTCAGGCAAGGTCAGGTCAAGTCAGGTCAGGTCAAGTCAGGTCAGGTCTTGTCAGGTCAGGCCAGGCCAGGCCAGGTAGGGTCACGTCGGGTCAGGTTAGGTCGGGACAGGTCAGGTAAGATCAGGCCAGGACAGATGAGTCAGGTCAGGTCAGGGCAGGACGGGTAAGGTCAGTTCAGGTCAGTTCATGTCAGGCCAGGTCAGGTCAGGTCAGGTCAGGTTAGGTACGGTTGGTTCATGTCAGGACAGGTCAGGTCAGGACAGGTACGGTCAGGTCAGGTAAGGTCGGCTCAAGTCAGGACAGGTCAGGTCATGTCAGGTAATGTCAGGTCAGGCAAGGTCAGGTCAAATAAGGTCCGTTCATATCAGCTCAGGTCAGGCCAGGTCAGGTCAGGTCAGGTCAGGTCAGGTCACGTCAGGTCAGGTCAGAGCAGTCAGGTCAGGTCATGTCAGGTAACGTCAGTTCAGGTCAGGAGAGGTTAGGTCAGGTCGGGACAGTTCGGGAAAGTTGAGATCATGTCAGTTAGGGTTCGGTCAGGCAGGTCAGGTCAGATCAGTCTTGTCAGTTCAGGTCAGGTCTCTTCCGGTCATGTCAGGTTAGTTCAGTTCAGGTCAGGTCAGGTCAGATCTGCCAGGTCAGATTAGGTCAGGTCAGGTCAGGTCAGATCAGGTCAGGTCTGGTCAGGTCTGGTCAGGTCAGGTCAGTTCAGGTCAGGTCAGATGATGTCAGTCCAGGTCTGTTCGGGTCAGGCCAGGTCAGGCAAGGTCAGGTCAAGTCAGGCCAAGATAGGTCAGGTCAGGCCAGGGCTGGCCAGTTTAGGCCAGGCCAGGCCAGGAAGCGTCAGGTCAGCTCAGGTTAGGTCGGTACTGGTAAGGTTAGGTCAGGCCAGGTCAGACGAGTCAGGTCAGGTCGTGGCAGGACAGGTAAGGTCAGTTCAGGTCAGGAGAAGTCAGGTCAGGTCAGGTCAGGTCAATCCAGGACCGGTCAGGTCAGGTCAGGTCAGGTCAGATGATGTAAGTTCAGGTCAGTTCAGGTCAGGCCAGGTCAGGTCAGGTCAGGTCATGCCATGTCTGGGCATGTCAGGTCAGTTCAGATCATTTCAGTTCAGGTCAGGTAATGTCATGTCAGGTCAGGTCAGGTCAGTTCAGTTCAGGTCAGGAGAGATCAGGTGATGTCAGCTCAGTTCTTGTCAGGTCCGGTCGGGTGAGGCCATGTCTGGCACGGCCATGTCAGGCCAGGCAATGTCGGGGCAGGTGAGGTCAGGTCAGTTCGGGCCCGGTCAGGCCAGGTCAGGTCAGATTATACCGGTCAGGTCAGGTCAGGTCTCTTCTGGTCAGGTCAGGTCAGTTCAGTTCAGGTGAGGAGAGGAAAGGTCAGGTCAGGTCAGTTCTTGTCAGGTCTGGTCAGGTCAGGCCAGGTCTGGCACGGCCAAGTCAGGCCAGGCAATGTCGGGGCGGGTGACGTCTGGTCAGTTCGGGCCTGGTCAGGCCAGATCTTGTCAGATCAGCCCGGTCAGGTCAGGTCAGCAGAGGACAGGTCAGGTTCGGTCAGGTCAGGTCATGTCAGATCAGGTCAGGTCATGTCAGATCAGGTCAGGTCAGATCAGTCAGGTCAGGTCAGGTCAGGTCAGGTGAGGTTAGGGCGGGTCAGGCCAGGTCAGGTCAGGTCAGCTCAGATCAGGTCATGTCAGGTCAGGTCAGGTCAGATGATGTCAGTTCAGTTCAGGTCA
Organism: Eufriesea mexicana; assembly: GCF_001483705.2. Taxonomy (NCBI): domain Eukaryota; kingdom Metazoa; phylum Arthropoda; class Insecta; order Hymenoptera; family Apidae; genus Eufriesea; species Eufriesea mexicana. The sequence continues at coordinate 21,585 of NW_016912944.1, read as the reverse complement.
GGAGATTTCAGGTCATGTCAGGTCAGTTCTTATCAGGTGCGGTCATGTGAGGACATGTCTGGCACGGCCAAGTCCGGCCAGGCAATGTCTGTGCAGATGAGGTCAGGTCAGTTCGGTCCTGGTCAGGCCGGGTCAGGTCAGATCATGCCGGTCAGGTCAGGCCAGGTCTCTTCTGGTCAAGTCAGGTCAGTTCAGTTCACGTGAGGAGAGGACAGGTCAATTCAGGTGAGGTGAGGTCAGGTCAGGTCAGATCAGGTCAGGTCAGGTGAGGTGAGGCCAGGCGAGGCCAGGTAGGTTCAGGTCAGGTTATGTCAGTCAGGTCATGTCAGGTCAGTTAAGGTAAGGTCTGTTCGGGTCAGGAGAGGTCAGGTCAGGTAAGGTCAAACCAGGCCCGGTCAGGTCAGGTCAGGTCAGGTCAGGTCAGATGATGTCAGTTCCGGTTAGTTCAGGTCAGGCCTGGTCAGGCCAGGTCAGGTCAAGTCAGGTCATGTCAGGTCAGGTCAGGACAGGTCAGGCCAGGCCTCGTAAGGTTATGTCAGGTGAGGTCAGTTCAGGTCAGGTCAGGACAGGTCTGGACATGTCAGGTCAGGTCAGGTCAGGTCAGGCAATGTCAGGTCAGGTAAGGTCAGGTCCGGTAAGGTCAGTTCATGTCAGCTCAGGTCAGGCCAGGTCAGGTCAGGTCAGGTCAGTTCAGGTCGGGCCAGGCAAAGCCAGGTAGGGTCAGGTCAGGTTAGGTCAGGTCAGGTCAGAGCAGTCAGGCCAGGTCATGTCAGGTAACGTCAGTTCAGGCCAGGAGAGGTCAGGTCAGGTCGGGACAGTTCGGGAGAGGTGAGATCAGGTCGGTTCGGTCTTGGTCAGGCAGGTCAGGTCAGATCAGTCTTGTCAGGTCAGGTCAGGCCTCTTACGGTCAGGTCAGGTTAATTCAGTTCAGGTCAGGTCAGGTCAGGTGAGATTAGTCAGGTCAGGTCAGATCAGTCAGGTCAGGTCAGGCCAGGTCAGGTTAGGTCAGGTCAGGTCAGGTCAGGTCAGATGATGTCAGTTCAGGTCTGTTCAGGTCAGGCCAGGTCAGGCCAGGCCAGGCCAGGTAGGGTCAGGTCAGGTCAGGTTACGTCGGGACAGGTCAGGTTAGGTCAGGCCAAGTGAGATGAGTCTGGTCAGGTTACGGCAGGTCAGGTAATGTCAGTTTTGGTCAGGAGAGGTCAGGTCAGGTCAGGTCAGGTCAGATCAGTTCAGTTCAGGTCAGGAGGTTTCAGGTCATGTCAGGTCAGTTCTTGTCAGGTGCGGTCATGTGAGACCATGTCTGGCACGGCCACGTCCGGCCAGGCAATGTCGGGGCAGGTGAGGTCAGGTCAGTTCGGGCCTGGTCTGGCCAGGTCATGTCAGATCATACCGGTCAGTTCAGGTCAGGTCTCTTCTGGTCAGGTCAGGTCAGTTCAGTTCAGGTGAGGAGAGGACAGGTCTGGTCAGGCGAGGTCGGGTGAGGTCAGGTCAGATCAGGTCATGTCAGATCATTCAGGTCAGGTCAGGTAAAGTGAGGTTAGGTCAGGTCAGGCCAGGTCAGGTCAGGTCAGGTAAGGTCAGGTCAGGTAAGGTCGGTTCAAGGCAGGGCAGGTCAGGTCAGGTCAGGTAATGTCAGGTCAGGTCAGGACAGGTCAGGTCAGGTGAGGTTAGGTCGGGTCAGGCCAGGTCAGTTCAGGTCAGCTCAGGTCAGGTCATGTCAGGTCAGGTCACGTCAGATGATGTCAGTTCAGTTCTGGTCAGGAGATTTCAGGTCATGTCAGGTCAGTTCTTGTCAGGTGCGGTCATGTGAGGCCATGTCTGTCACGGCCAAGTCCGGCCAGGCAATGTCGGGGCAGATGAGGTAAGGTCAGTTCGGGTCTGGTCAGGCCAGGTCAGGTCAGATCATACCGGTCAGGTCAGGCCAGGTCTCTTCTGGTCAGGTCAGGCCAATTCAGTTCACGTGAGGAGGGGACAGGTCAATTCAGGTGAGGTAAGGTCAGGTCAGGTCAGATCAGGTCAAGTAAGGTCGGTTCAAGACAGGACAGGTCAGGTCAGGTCAGGTAATGTCAGGTCAGGTAAGGTCAGGTCAGGTAAGGTCAGTTCATGTCAGCTCTGGTCAGGCCAGGTCGGGCCAGGTCAGGGCAGGTCAGATCAGGTCAGGTGAGGTGAGGACAGGCGAGGCCAGGTAGGTTCAGGTCAGGTTATGTCAGTCAGGTCATGTCAGGTCAGGTAAGGTAAGGTCTGTTCGGGCCAGGAGAGGTCAGGTCAGGTAAGGCCAAACCAGGCCCGGTCAGGTCAGGTCAGGTCAGGTAAGGTCAGATGATGTCATTTCCGGTTAGATCAGGTCAGGCCTGGTCAGGCCAGGTCAGGTCAAGTCAGGTCGGGTCAGGTCAGGTCAGGTCAGGTCAGGTCAGGTCTCGTAAGGTCAGGTCAGGTGAGGTCAGTTCAGGTCAGGTCAGGTTAGGTCAGGTAATGTCAGGTCAGGTAAGGTCAGGTCCGGTAAGGCCAGTTCTGGTCAGGTCAAGCCAGGCGAGGACAGGTCGTGTTAGCACAGGTCAGGTGAGGTCAGGTCAGGCCTGGTCAGGTCAGGTCAGGTCAGATAAGTTCGGTCAGGTCAGGTCAGGTCTCTTCCGAGCAGTTCAGGTCATTTCAGTTCAGGTCAGGAGAGGACATGTGAAGTCAGGTCAGGTCAGGTCAGTTCAGGTCAGGCCATGTCAGGCAAGGTCAGGTCAGATCATACCGGTCAGGTCAGGTAGGTTCAGTTCAGGTGAGGAAAGGACAGGTCAGGTCAGGTCGGGCCAGGCGAAGCCAGGTAGGGTCAGGTCAGGTTAGGTCAGGTCAGGTCAGAGCAGTCAGGTCAGGTCATGTCAGGTCAGGTCATATCAGGTCAGGTCAGATCAGTCAGGTCAGGTCAGGTCAGGTCAGATCAGTCAGGTCAGGTCAGGTCAGGTCAGACCGGTCATGGCTGGTCAGGTCAGGTCAGTCAGGTGAGGAGAGGACAGGTCAGGTCAGGTCGGGCCACGCGAAGCCAGGTAGGGTCAGGTCAGGTTAGGTCAGGTCAGGTCAGGTCAGACCGGTCATGGCTGGTCAGGTCAGGTCAGTCAGGTGAGGAGAGGACAGGTCAGGTCAGGTCGGGCCACGCGAAGCCAGGTAGGGTCAGGTCAGGTTAGGTCAGGTCAGGTCAGGTCAGACCGGTCATGGCTGGTCAGGTCAGGTCAGTCAGGTGAGGAGAGGACAGGTCAGGTCAGGTCGGGCCACGCGAAGCCAGGTAGGGTCAGGTCAGGTTAGGTCAGGTCAGGTCAGGTCAGACCGGTCATGGCTGGTCAGGTCAGGTCAGTCAGGTGAGGAGAGGACAGGTCAGGTCAGGTCGGGCCACGCGAAGCCAGGTAGGGTCAGGTCAGGTTAGGTCAGGTCAGGTCAGGTCAGACCGGTCATGGCTGGTCAGGTCAGGTCAGTCAGGTGAGGAGAGGACAGGTCAGGTCAGGTCGGGCCACGCGAAGCCAGGTAGGGTCAGGTCAGGTTAGGTCAGGTCAGGTCAGGTCAGACCGGTCATGGCTGGTCAGGTCAGGTCAGTCAGGTGAGGAGAGGACAGGTCAGGTCAGGTCGGGCCACGCGAAGCCAGGTAGGGTCAGGTCAGGTTAGGTCAGGTCAGGTCAGGTCAGACCGGTCATGGCTGGTCAGGTCAGGTCAGTCAGGTGAGGAGAGGACAGGTCAGGTCAGGTCGGGCCACGCGAAGCCAGGTAGGGTCAGGTCAGGTTAGGTCAGGTCAGGTCAGGTCAGACCGGTCATGGCTGGTCAGGTCAGGTCAGTCAGGTGAGGAGAGGACAGGTCAGGTCAGGTCGGGCCACGCGAAGCCAGGTAGGGTCAGGTCAGGTTAGGTCAGGTCAGGTCAGGTCAGACCGGTCATGGCTGGTCAGGTCAGGTCAGTCAGGTGAGGAGAGGACAGGTCAGGTCAGGTCGGGCCACGCGAAGCCAGGTAGGGTCAGGTCAGGTTAGGTCAGGTCAGGTCAGGTCAGACCGGTCATGGCTGGTCAGGTCAGGTCAGTCAGGTGAGGAGAGGACAGGTCAGGTCAGGTCGGGCCACGCGAAGCCAGGTAGGGTCAGGTCAGGTTAGGTCAGGTCAGGTCAGGTCAGACCGGTCATGGCTGGTCAGGTCAGGTCAGTCAGGTGAGGAGAGGACAGGTCAGGTCAGGTCGGGCCACGCGAAGCCAGGTAGGGTCAGGTCAGGTTAGGTCAGGTCAGGTCAGGTCAGACCGGTCATGGCTGGTCAGGTCAGGTCAGTCAGGTGAGGAGAGGACAGGTCAGGTCAGGTCGGGCCACGCGAAGCCAGGTAGGGTCAGGTCAGGTTAGGTCAGGTCAGGTCAGGTCAGACCGGTCATGGCTGGTCAGGTCAGGTCAGTCAGGTGAGGAGAGGACAGGTCAGGTCAGGTCGGGCCACGCGAAGCCAGGTAGGGTCAGGTCAGGTTAGGTCAGGTCAGGTCAGGTCAGACCGGTCATGGCTGGTCAGGTCAGGTCAGTCAGGTGAGGAGAGGACAGGTCAGGTCAGGTCGGGCCACGCGAAGCCAGGTAGGGTCAGGTCAGGTTAGGTCAGGTCAGGTCAGGTCAGACCGGTCATGGCTGGTCAGGTCAGGTCAGTCAGGTGAGGAGAGGACAGGTCAGGTCAGGTCGGGCCACGCGAAGCCAGGTAGGGTCAGGTCAGGTTAGGTCAGGTCAGGTCAGGTCAGACCGGTCATGGCTGGTCAGGTCAGGTCAGTCAGGTGAGGAGAGGACAGGTCAGGTCAGGTCGGGCCACGCGAAGCCAGGTAGGGTCAGGTCAGGTTAGGTCAGGTCAGGTCAGGTCAGACCGGTCATGGCTGGTCAGGTCAGGTCAGTCAGGTGAGGAGAGGACAGGTCAGGTCAGGTCGGGCCACGCGAAGCCAGGTAGGGTCAGGTCAGGTTAGGTCAGGTCAGGTCAGGTCAGACCGGTCATGGCTGGTCAGGTCAGGTCAGTCAGGTGAGGAGAGGACAGGTCAGGTCAGGTCGGGCCACGCGAAGCCAGGTAGGGTCAGGTCAGGTTAGGTCAGGTCAGGTCAGGTCAGACCGGTCATGGCTGGTCAGGTCAGGTCAGTCAGGTGAGGAGAGGACAGGTCAGGTCAGGTCGGGCCACGCGAAGCCAGGTAGGGTCAGGTCAGGTTAGGTCAGGTCAGGTCAGGTCAGACCGGTCATGGCTGGTCAGGTCAGGTCAGTCAGGTGAGGAGAGGACAGGTCAGGTCAGGTCGGGCCACGCGAAGCCAGGTAGGGTCAGGTCAGGTTAGGTCAGGTCAGGTCAGGTCAGATCAGTCCGGTTAGGTCAGGTCAGGTCTCTTCCGAGCAGGTCATGTCATTTCAGTTCAGGTCAGGAGAGGACAGGTCAAGTCAGGTCAGGTCAGGTCAGTTCAGGTCAGGTGAGGTCAGTTCAGGTCAGGTCAGGACAGGTCTGGACAGGTCAGGTCGGGTCAGGTCAGGTAAGGTCAGTTCTGGTCATGTCAGGCCAGGCGAGGCCAGGTCGGGTATTCAGGTGAGGACAGATCAGGTCAGGCCAGGTCAGGTCAGGTCAGATCAGGTCAGGTGAGGTGAGGCCAGGCGAGGCCAGGTAGGTTCAGGTCAGTTTATGTCAGTCAGGTCAGGTGAGGTAAGGTCTGTTCAGGTCAGGAGAGGTCAGGTCAGGTAAGGTCAAACCACGCCCGGTCAGGTCAGATCAGGTCAGGCCAGGTCAGATGATGTCAGTTCCGGTTAGTTCAGGTCCGGCCTGGTCAGGCCAGGTCAGGTCAAGTCAGGTCAGGTCATGTCAGGTCACGTCAGTTCAGGTCAGGCAAGGCCAGGCCATGCGATGCTAGGTCGTGTCAGGTAAGGTCAGGTCACATCAGGTAAGATCAGTCGGGTCGGATCAGGTCAGGTAAGGACGGTTCAAGTCAGGACAGGTCAGGTCTGGGAAGGTAAGGTCGGCTCACGTCAGGACTGGTCAGGTCAGGTCAGGAAATGTCAGGTCAGGTAAGTCAGTTCTGGAAAGGTCATGTCAGGCAAGGTCAGTTCATTTCAGCTCAGGTCAGGCCAGGTCAGGCCAGGTCAGTTCAGGTTAGTTCAGTTGAGGTCAGGTCAGGTCAGATCAGTCAGGTCAGGTCGGGCCAGGTCAGGTTAGGTCAGGTCAGGTCAGATCAGGTCTGGTCAGGTCAGGTCTGGTCAGGTCAGGTCAGGTCAGGTCAGGTTCGATGTTGTCAGTTCAGGTCTGTTCGGGTCAGGCCAGGTCAGGCAAGGTCAGGTCAAGTCAGGTCGAGTCAGGTCAGTTCAGGTCAGGTCAGGCCAGGCCAGGTCTGGCCAGGTCATGCCATTCCAGGCCAGGTAGGGTCAGGTCAGGTCAGGTTAGGTCGGGACAGGTCAGGCTATGTCAGGCCAGGTCACATGAGTCTGGTCAGGTTAGGGCTGGACAGGTAAGGTCAGTTTTGGTCAGGAGAGGTCAGGTCAGGGCAGGTCAGGTCAAACCAGGACAGGTCAGGTCAGGTCAGGTCAGGTCAGATGATGTCAGTTCAGGTCAGTTCAGGTCAGGCCAAGTCAGGTCAGGTCAGGTCATGCCATGTGTGGGCATGTCAGGTCAGTTCAGGTCAGGTCATGTCATGTCATGTCAGGTCAGGTCAGTTCAGCTCAGGTCAGGAGATTTCAGGTCATGTCAGGTCAGTTCTTGTCAGGTTCGGTCATGTGAGGCCATGTGTGGCACGGCCAAGTCCCGCCAGGCATTGTCTGGGCAGGTGAGGTCAGGTCAGTTCGGGCCTGGTCAGGCCAGGTCAGGTCAGATCATACCGGTCAGGTCAGGTCAGGTCTCTTCCGGTGAGGTCAGGTCAGTTCAGTTCAGGTGAGGAGAGGACAGGTCAATTCAGGTGAGGTCAGATCAGGTCAGGCCAGGTCAGGTCAGGTCAGATCAGGTCAGGTGAGGTGAGGCCAGGCGAGGCCAGGTAGGTTCAGGTCAGGTAATGTCAGTCTGGTCAGGTCAGGTCAGGTTAGGTTAGGTTAGGTTAGGTTAGGTTAGGTCAGGCAAGGCCAGGCCATGCGATGCTCGGTCGTGTCAGGTAAGGTCAGGTCACATCAGGTAAGATCAGTCCGGTCAGATCAGGTCAGGTAAGGTCGGTTCAAGTCAGGACAGGTCAGGTCAGGTAAGGTAAGTTCGGCTCACGTCAGGACAGGTCAGGTCAGGTCAGGTAATGTCAGGTCAGGTAAGGTCAGTTCTGGAAAGGTCAGGTCAGGTAAGGTCAGTTCATTTCAACTCAGGTCAGGCCAGGTTTTTCAGGTCAGGTCAGGCCAGGTCAGGTCAGGTCAGGTCAGGTCAGGTCAGGTCAGGCCAGGTCATGTTACGACAGGTCAGGATTGATTAGGTCAGGTCAGGGCAGGTCAGATCAGATCAGGTCAGGTCAAGTCAGGTCAGGCCTGGTCAGGTCAGGTCAGGTCGG
>NW_016912944.1:0-7284 GCF_001483705.2 Eufriesea mexicana | reverse complement strand
AGGTCAGGTCAGGTCAGGTCAGGTCTGGTCAGGTCAGGTCAGGTCAGGTCAGGTCAGGTCAGGTCAGGTCAGATGATGTCAGTTCAGGTCTGTTCAGGTCAGGCCAGGTCAGGCAAGGTCAGGTCAAGTCAGTTCAAGTCAGGTAAGGTCAGGTCAGGTCAGGTCAGGACAGGGATCGCCAGGTCAGGCCAGGCCAGGCCAGGCAGGGTCAGGTCAGGTCAGGTTACGTCGGGACAGGTCTCGTAAAGTCAGGCCAGGTCAGGTTAGGTCGGGACAGGTCAGGTTAGGTCAGGCCAGGTCAGGTGTGTCTGGTCAGGTCAGGTCAGATCAGGTCAGGTGAGGTGAGGCCAGGCGAGGCCAGGTAGGTTCAGGTCAGGTTATGCCAGTCAGGTCAGGTCAGGTCAGGTAAGGCAAGTTCTGTTCAGGTCAGGAGAGGTCAAGTCAGGTAAGGTCAAACCACGCCCGGTCAGGTCAGATCAGGTCAGGCCAGGTAAGATGATGTCAGTTCCGGTTAGTTCAGGTCAGGCCTGGTCAGGCCAGGTCAGTTCAAGTCAGGTCAGGTCAAGTCAGGTCAGGTCAAGTCAGGTCAGGTCATGTCAGGTCAGTTCTGTTCAGGGCGGGCCAGGTCAGGCCATGCAAGGCCAGGTAGGGTCAGGTCAGGTCGGGTCAGGTCAGGGCGGGTCAGGTCAGGTCAGGTCAGGTCTGGTCCGGTCAGGTCAGGTCTGGCAAGGTCAGGTCAGGTGAGGTCAGTTCAGGTCAGGTCAGAACAGGCCTGGACAGGTCAGGTCAGGTCAGATCAGTCCTGTTAGGTCAGGTCAGGTCTCTTCCGAGCAGGTCAGGTCATTTCAGTTCAGGTCAGGAGAGGACAGGTCAAGTCAGGTCAGGTCTGGTCAGTTCAGGTCAGGTCAGGTCAGATCAGTCAGGTCAGGTCAGGTCGGGTCAGGTTAGGTCAGGTCAGGCCAGGTCAGGCCATGTCAGGTCAGGTCAGGTCAGGTCAGGTCGGGCCAGGCGAGGCCAGGTAGGGTCAGGTAAGGTCAGGTCAGGTCAGATGATGTCAGCTCAGGTCTGTTCAAGTCCGGCCAGTTCAGGCAAGGTCAGGTCAAGTCAGGTCACGTCAGGTCAGGTCAGGCAAGGCCAGGCCATGCGATGCTAGGTCGTGTCAGGCAAGGTCAGGTCACATCAGGTAAGATCAGTCGGGTCAGATCAGGTCAGGTACGGTCTGTTCAAGTCAGGACAGGTCAGGTCAGGTAAGGTTAGGTCGGCTCACGTTAGGACAGGTCAGGTCAGGTAAGGTAAGGTCGGCTCACGTCAGGACAGGTCATGTCAGATCAGGTCAGGTCAGGTCAGGTCTGGTCAGGTCAGGTCAGGTCAGGTCAGGTCAGGTCAGGTGTGGCCAGGCGAGGCCATTTAGGTTCAGGTCAGTTTATGTCAGTCAGGTCAGGTGAGGTAAGGTCTGTTCAGGTCAGGAGAGGTCAGGTCAGGTAAGGTCAAACCACGCCCGGTCAGGTCAGATCAGGTCAGGCCAGGTCAGATGATGTCAGTTCCGGTTAGTTCAGGTCCGGCCTGGTCAGGCCAGGTCAGGTCAAGTCAGGTCAGGACATGTCAGGTCACGTCAGTTCAGGTCAGGCAAGGCCAGGCCATGCGATGCTAGGTCGTGTCAGGTAAGGTCAGGTCACATCAGGTAAGATCAGTCGGGTCAGATCAGGTCAGGTAAGGACGGTTCAAGTCAGGACAGGTCAGGTCAGGGAAGGTAAGGTCGGCTCACGTCAGGACTGGTCAGGTCAGGTCAGGAAATGTCAGGTCAGGTAAGTCAGTTCTGGAAAGGTCATGTCAGGCAAGGTCAGTTCATTTCAGCTCAGGTCAGGCCAGGTCAGGCCAGGTCAGTTCAGGTTAGTTCAGGTGAGGTCAGGTCAGGTCAGATCAGTCAGGTCAGGTCGGGCCAGGTCAGGTTAGGTCAGGTCAGGTCAGATCAGGTCAGGTCAGGTCAGGTCTGGTCAGGTCAGGTCAGGTCAGGTCAGGTCAGATGTTGTCAGTTCAGGTCTGTTCGGGTCAGGCCAGGTCAGGCAAGGTCAGGTCAGGCCAGGTCTGGCCAGGTAGGGTCAGGTCAGGTCAGGTTAGGTCGGGACAGGTCAGGCTATGTCAGGCCAGGTCAGATGAGTCTGGTCAGGTTAGGGCTGGACAGGTAAGGTCAGTTTTGGTTAGGAGAGGTCAGGTCAGGTCAGGTCATGTCAAACCAGGACAGGTCAGGTCAGGTCAGATGATGTCAGTTCAGGTCAGTTCAGGTCAGGCCAAGTCAGGTCAGGTCAGGTCATGCCATGTGTGGGCATGTCAGGTCAGTTCAGGTCAGGTCATGTCATGTCATGTCAGGTCAGGTCAGTGCAGCTCAGGTCAGGACATTTCAGGTCATGTCAGGTCAGTTCTTGTCAGATGCGGTCATGTGAGGCCATGTCTGGCACGGCCAAGTCCCGCCAGGCATTGTCTGGGCAGGTGAGGTCAGGTCAGTTCGGGCCTGGTCAGGCCACGTCAGGTCAGATCATACCGGTCAGGTCAGGCCAGGTCTCTTCTGGTCAGGTCAGGCCATTTCAGTTCACGTGAGGAGGGGACAGGTCAATTCAGGTGAGGTAAGGTCAGGTCAGGTCAGATCAGGACAAGTAAGGTCGGTTCAAGACAGGACAGGTCAGGTCAGGTCAGGTAATGTCAGGTCAGGTAAGGTCAGGTCAGGTAAGGTCAGTTCATGTCAGCTCAGGTCAGGCCAGGTCGGGCCAGGTCAGGGCAGGTCAGATCAGGTCAGGTGAGGTGAGGCCAGGCGAGGCCAGGTAGTTTCAGGTCAGGTTATGTCAGTCAGGTCATGTCAGGTCAGGTAAGGTAAGGTCTGTTCGGGCCAGGAGAGGTCAGGTCAGGTAAGGCCAAACCAGGCCCGGTCAGGTCAGGTCAGGTCAGGTAAGGTCAGATGATGTCATTTCCGGTTAGATCAGGTCAGGCCTGGTCAGGCCAGGTCAGGTCAAGTCAGGTCGGGTCAGGTCAGGTCAGGTCAGGTCAGGTCAGGTCTCGTAAGGTCAGGTCAGGTGAGGTCAGTTCAGGTCAGGTCAGGTTAGGTCAGGTAATGTCAGGTCAGGTAAGGTCAGGTCCGGTAAGGCCAGTTCTGGTCAGGTCAAGCCAGGCGAGGACAGGTCGTGTTAGCACAGGTCAGGTCAGGTCAGGTCAGGCCTGGTCAGGTCAGGTCAGGTCAGATCAGTCCGGTCAGGTCAGGTCAGGTCTCTTCCGAGCAGTTCAGGTCATTTCAGTTCAGGTCAGGAGAGGACATGTGAAGTCAGGTCAGGTCAGGTCAGTTCAGGTCAGGCCATGTCAGGCAAGGTCAGGTCAGATCATACCGGTCAGGTCAGGTAGGTTCAGTTCAGGTGAGGAGAGGACAGGTCAGGTCAGGTCGGGCCACGCGAAGCCAGGTAGGGTCAGGTCAGGTTAGGTCAGGTCAGGTCAGAGCAGTCAGGTCAGGTCATGTCAGGTAACGTCAGTTCAGGCCAGGAGAGGTCAGGTCAGGTCGGGACAGTTCGGGACAGGTGAGATCAGGTCAGTTCGGGCTTGGTCAGGCAGGTCAGGTCAGATCAGTATTGTCAGGTCAGGTCAGGTCTCTTCCGGTCAGGTCAGATCAGGTCAGGTCAGATCAGGTCTGGTCAGGTCAGGTCAGGTCAGATCAGTTCAGATGATGTCAGTTCAGGTCTGTTCAGGTTAGGCCAGGTCAGGCAAGGTCAGGGCAAGTCAGGTCAGGTCAGGTCAGGACAGGTCAGGTCAGGTCAGGTCAGATGATGTCAGTTCAGGTCAGTTCAGATCAGGCCAAGTCAGGCATGGTCTGGTCAAGTCAGGTCAGGTCAGGCCAGGTAAGTCCAGTTCAGGCCAGGCGAGGCCAGGTCGTGTCAGGTCAGGCCAGGTCAGACCAGTCGGATCAGATCAGGTCAGGTAAGGTCGGTTCAAGTCAGGACAGGTCACGTCAGGTCAGGTAAGGCCAGGTCAGGTCAGGTCGGCTCAAGTCAGGACAGGTCAGGTCAGGTCAGGTAATGTCAGGTCAGGTAAGGTCAGGTCCGGTAAGGTCAGTTCCTGTCAGCTCAGGTCAGGCCAGGTCAGGCCAGGTCAGGTCAGGCCAGTTCAGACCAGTCGAGTCAGATCAGGTCAGGTAAGGTCGGTTCAAGTCAGGACAGGTCACGTCAGGTCAGGTAAGGCCAGGTCAGGTCAGGTCGGCTCAAGTCAGGACAGGTCAGGTCAGGGCAGGTAAGGTCAGGTCCGGTAAGGTCAGTTCCTGTCAGGTCAGGTCAGGCCAGGTCAGGGCAGGTCAGGTCAGGCCAGGTCAGGGCAGGTCAGGTCAGGCCAGGTCAGACCAGTCGGGTCAGATCAGGGCAGGTAAGGGCGGTTCAAGTCAGGACAGGTCACGTCAGGTCAGGTAAGGCCAGGTCAGGTCAGGTCGGCTCAAGTCAGGACAGGTCAGGTCAGGGCAGGTAAGGTCAGGTCCGGTAAGGTCAGTTCCGGTCAGCTCAGGTCAGGCCAGGTCAGGTCAGGTCAGGTCAGGTCAGGTCAGGTCAGGTCGGGCCAGGCGAAGCCAGGTAAGGTCAGGTCAGGTTAGGTCAGGTCAGGTCAGAGCAGTCAGGTCAGGTCATGTCAGTTAACGTCAGTTCAGGCCAGGAGAAGTCAGGTCAGGTCGGGAAAGTTCGGGACAGGTGAGATCAGGTCAGTTCGGGCTTGGTCAGGCAGGTCAGGTCAGATCAGTATTGTCAGGTCAGGTCTCTTCCGGTCAGGTCAGGTTCGTTCAGTTCAGGTAAGGTCAGGTCAGATCAGTCAGGTCAGGTCGGGCCAGGTCAGGTTAGGTCGGGTCAGGTCAGGTCAGGTCAGGCCATTCCAGGCCAGGTAGGGTCAGGTCAGGTCAGGTTAGGTCGGGACAGGTCAGGCTAGGTCAGGCCAGGTAAGATGAGTCTGGTCAGGTTAGGGCAGGACAGGTAAGGTCAGGTTTGGTCAGGAGAGGTCAGGTCAGGTCAGGTCAGGTCAGGTCAGATGATGTCAGTTCAGGTCAGTTCAGGTCAGGCCAAGTCAGGTCAGGTCAGGTCATGCCATGTGTGTGCATGTCAGGTCAGCTCAGGTCAGGTCATGTCATGTCAGGTCATGTCAGGTCAGTTCAGTTCAGGTCATGAGATTACAGGTCATGTCAGGTCAGTTCTTGTCAGGTGCGGTCATGTGAGGCCATGTACGGCACGTCCAAGTCCGGCCAAGCAATGTCGGGGCGGGTGAGGTCTGCTCAGTTCGGGCCTGGTCAGGCCAGTTCAGGTCAGATCATACCGGTCAGGTCAGGCCAGGTCACTTCTGGTCAGGTCAGGTCAGTTCAGTTCACGTGAGGAGAGGACAGGTCAATTCAGGTGAGGTCAGGGCAGGTCAGATTCAGGCCAGGTCAGGTCAGGTCAGATCAGGTCAGGTGAGGTGAGGCCAGGCGAGGCCAGGTAGGTTCAGGTCAGGTTATGTCAGTCAGGTCAGGTCGGGTCAGGTCAGGTAAGGTAAGGTCGGCTCTGGTCAGGAGAGGTCAGGTCAGGTAAGGTCAAACCACGTCCGGTCAGGTCCGATCAGGTCATGCCAGGGCAGATGATGTCAGTTCCGGTTAGTTCAGGTCAGGCCTGGTCAGGCCAGGTCAGGTCAGATCAGGTCAGGTCAGGTCAGTTCAGGTCAGGCCAAGTCAGGTCAGGTCAGGTCTCTTCTGGGCGGGTCAGGTCAGTTCAGTTCAGGTCAGGAAAGGACAGGTCAAGTCAGGTCAGGTCAGGTCTCTTCTGGGCGGGTCAGGTCAGTTCAGTTCAGGTCAGGAAAGGACAGGTCAAGTCAGGTCAGGTCAGGTCTCTTCTGGGCGGGTCAGGTCAGTTCAGTTCAGGTCAGGAAAGGACAGGTCAAGTCAGGTCAGGTCAGGTCTCTTCTGGGCGGGTCAGGTCAGTTCAGTTCAGGTCAGGAAAGGACAGGTCAAGTCAGGTCAGGTCAGGTCTCTTCTGGGCGGGTCAGGTCAGTTCAGTTCAGGTCAGGAAAGGACAGGTCAAGTCAGGTCAGGTCAGGTCTCTTCTGGGCGGGTCAGGTCAGTTCAGTTCAGGTCAGGAAAGGACAGGTCAAGTCAGGTCAGGTCAGGTCTCTTCTGGGCGGGTCAGGTCAGTTCAGTTCAGGTCAGGAAAGGACAGGTCAAGTCAGGTCAGGTCAGGTCTCTTCTGGGCGGGTCAGGTCAGTTCAGTTCAGGTCAGGAAAGGACAGGTCAAGTCAGGTCAGGTCAGGTCTCTTCTGGGCGGGTCAGGTCAGTTCAGTTCAGGTCAGGAAAGGACAGGTCAAGTCAGGTCAGGTCAGGTCTCTTCTGGGCGGGTCAGGTCAGTTCAGTTCAGGTCAGGAAAGGACAGGTCAAGTCAGGTCAGGTCAGGTCTCTTCTGGGCGGGTCAGGTCAGTTCAGTTCAGGTCAGGAAAGGACAGGTCAAGTCAGGTCAGGTCAGGTCTCTTCTGGGCGGGTCAGGTCAGTTCAGTTCAGGTCAGGAAAGGACAGGTCAAGTCAGGTCAGGTCAGGTCTCTTCTGGGCGGGTCAGGTCAGTTCAGTTCAGGTCAGGAAAGGACAGGTCAAGTCAGGTCAGGTCAGGTCTCTTCTGGGCGGGTCAGGTCAGTTCAGTTCAGGTCAGGAAAGGACAGGTCAAGTCAGGTCAGGTCAGGTCTCTTCTGGGCGGGTCAGGTCAGTTCAGTTCAGGTCAGGAAAGGACAGGTCAAGTCAGGTCAGGTCAGGTCTCTTCTGGGCGGGTCAGGTCAGTTCAGTTCAGGTCAGGAAAGGACAGGTCAAGTCAGGTCAGGTCAGGTCTCTTCTGGGCGGGTCAGGTCAGTTCAGTTCAGGTCAGGAAAGGACAGGTCAAGTCAGGTCAGGTCAGGTCTCTTCTGGGCGGGTCAGGTCAGTTCAGTTCAGGTCAGGAAAGGACAGGTCAAGTCAGGTCAGGTCAGGTCTCTTCTGGGCGGGTCAGGTCAGTTCAGTTCAGGTCAGGAAAGGACAGGTCAAGTCAGGTCAGGTCAGGTCTCTTCTGGGCGGGTCAGGTCAGTTCAGTTCAGGTCAGGAGAGGTCAGGTCAGGTAAGGTAAGGTCGGGTCTGGTCAGGAGAGGGCAGGTCAGGTCAGGTCAGGAAATGTCAGGTCAGGTAAGGTCAGTTCTGGAAAGGTCAGGTCAGGCAAGGTCAGTTCATTTCAACTCAGGTCAGGCCAGGTCAGGCCAGGTCAGTTCAGGTTAGTTCAGTTGAGGTCAGGTCAGGTC
>NW_016912943.1:0-2466 GCF_001483705.2 Eufriesea mexicana | reverse complement strand
TCGTAACATAACCAAACGTAACATAACGCAACCTATTGTGCCGCGACCACTACTTCTGGCCTCACCAGGGACAAATGGAACATATTAGTGGAGAGTAGAACTCAGAAATCCATGGAGCCGCAGTATATATTAGAATAGTCAAAGCTACCAGGGCCAAACTCAAAACGACATAACATAGCCAAGCATAGACTGACTCAATCCAACGTGCCGAGACAGCTGTTGCTGCCGTCCCCACAGTCAAGCAGGACATACTAGAGTACAGTAGATGGCAGAAACCCTCCGAATAGCAGTGCACAACACAAAGTTTGAAGCAATCCTAAGCCACATTACCATAACACAACCTAACCGAATGTAACGTTACTAAATCTAACGTGCTGAGACCACTGCTGCTGGCATCCCCAGTGCCAAGCTGAAAATATTAGGGCCCTGTAGGGCGCAGAAATACGCCTAATAGCAGACAATAACACTAAAGTCAAGGGTACCCCCTCCTAACATATCCAATCGTAACATAATAAACGTAACCTATCTAAACCTAACGTGCCGCGACCACTGTATCTGGCCACACCAGAGCCAAGCAGAACACATAAGTAGAGAGCTGATAGCAGAAATACATATAATGGCATTGTATGTCTGAAGAGTCAAAGCTACTCAAACCTAACCCAAACAATGCATGGCATATCGGAAGAGTCAGAGTTAAACAAACCTAACTCAAACCAGCCGAACATAGCCAAACATGGCCTGACTCAGCCTAACATGCCGAGACCGCTATTTCTGCCCTTCGCAGATCCAACCAGGAAACACTAGGGGACAGTAGATCGCAGAAATACACCGAATGACTCTGTACGGCATAAAAGCTAAAGGTATCCTACCCAGACTTAGAATAGCCAACACTAACCAAACGTAACCGGACCAAACATAACGTGCCGAGGCCACTATTGCTGGCACTACCAGAGTCAAGCTGAACTTATTAGAACACAGTAGAACGCTGAAACCCTTATAGCCTAGCATAGCACTAAAGTCGAAGCTACCCAAACCTAACCCATGATAACAAAACCTAACCGAACGTAGCATAACTTAACCAAACGTAACGAGAGCACTATCACAGAAGTCCCTGGAGTCGTGCATATGCCAGTAGAGTAATGCAGAGCGCAGGTATGGACCGAATAGCAGTGTATAGCGCAAAGGCCAAAGCTATCCGAACATAACCCAAACGAAAAAAACGTTACCAACAGTAACCTAACTCAACCTAACGGGACGAGACAAATATTACAAGCCTCCCCGTGGTCGAGCAAAATAAACTGGAGCGCAGTAGACAGCAGAAAGCCCCCAAATAGCTGTGTATAGCACAAAGGTCGAAGTTATCCTAACCTGACATGACCCAACCAAACCTAATCAAACGTAGAATAACTAAACTTAACGATACGAGACCTCTATTACTTGCCTCCCCAGAGCCTAGCAGAATATACCAGAGCACAGCAGAGCGCAGGAATCCACCGCAATGCAATGTGTGACACAAAAGTCAAAGCAGTCTAAACCTAACACAAACTATCATAACCTAACCGAACGTAGCGTATCTCAACCGAATGTGCCGAGAACACCAACTACTGGTTTCCCCAGTTCGAACAGGGAGCAGTACAGCAATGTAGAGCGTAGAAATCCTACCAATAGCGGAGTATCCCGACCTAACCAACCGTAATATAAGCGTACGTAACGTAACAGAAACTGATGTGCCACGAAAGCCATTGCTGCCCTCGCGAGAGCTAAGCAGGTTATTGCAGAGCAGTGTAGGACGTTCGAATCGTCCGAATAGCAGTGTACTACAAAAAAGGAAGGGATATCCTAACCAAACATGACAAAACATGGCCTAACCAAACGTAACCAATCCCAACCTAACGCACCTGGCCCAAAATTGCAGGCCTCTCCATCGCCAAGCAGGGCACATTAGAAGTGAGTAGAGCCCAGTGGTGCATAGAATGGCAGTGTATTGCGGGAATGTCAGACATATCCAAACCAAGCCCAAATAGACCTATCCCAATTAAGCGCAACCAAACACATCCTATCGCACCGTGGCCACCACTTCAAGCATTCCCAGATCAAAGTAGGGAGTATTAGATGGCAGTAGGGTGAAGAAATCCACCTAATAGCAGTGTGTAGCACAAAATTCAAGGCTACCCTATCTTATCCTTGCCAATCGTAACATTACCAAACGCAGCCTAACAACACGTATCGCGCCTTGACCTCTATTGCTGGCCACCCCAGAGTGGAGCAGAGTGTTGTACAAGAGGGTAGAGCGCAAAAAGCTGTCAAGTAGCTATGTACAACACAAAAGTCAAAGGTACCCTGACCTAACTAGGCCTAACCTATCCCACCTAAGCGTAGAATATCTGAACCTGACGCACCAACACAATTGCTGCCTACCGCAGAGCCAAGCAGATGCTAGTACAGCAACGCATGTCGCAGATACAG